>NW_019948461.1:10354-15533 GCF_002910315.2 Salvelinus sp. IW2-2015
ATATAACAATATATAACTAGATATAACAATATATAACTATATAACAATATATAACAATATACAACTATATACAACTATATACAACTAGATATAACTATATATAACAATATATAACTAGATATAACTAGATATAACTAATATATTGTTATATATAGTTATATAAACTATATACAACTATATACAACTATATATCCAACTTGTAAGTCGCTCTAGATAAGAGCGTCTGCTAAATGACTTAAATGTAAATATAACTATATCATATTAAACCTGGAATCAACCACCAGAACACAAAGGGTACAGACTTTACTATTAGTATTATACCATTGTACTATAATATTACCATAGCATAGTACATTCCAGAACAGGACTGTTTACATACATTATCTCCTCTAGAATACCATGTTTCTGTCTGCATTATCTCTACTAGAATACCATGTTGCTGTCTGCATGATCTCCTCTAGAATACCATGTTTCTGTCTGCATTATCTCTTGTATTTATCTCTACTAGAATACAGTGGCTTGTGAAAGTATTCACCCCCATGGTATTTTTCCTATTTTGTTGCCTTGTAACCTGGAATTAAAATAGATTTTTTTATTTGATTTACACAACATGCCTACCACTTTGAAGATGCTAAATGTTTTTTATTGTGAAACAAACAGGAAATAAGACCAACAAAAACTGAATTTAAGCATGCATAACTATTCAGCCCCCCAAAGTCAATACTGCAAGTCTCTTGGGGTTTGTCTCTGTAAGCTTGGCACATCTAGCCACAGGGATTTTTGCCCATTCTTCAAGGCAAAACTGCTCCAGCTCCTTCAAGTTGGGTGGGTTCCGCTGGTGTACAGCAATCTTTAAGTCATACCACAGATTSTCAATTGGATTGAGGTCTGGGCTTTGACTAGGCCATTCCAAGACATTTAAATGTTTCCCCTTAAACCACCCAAGTGTTGCTTTAGCAGTATGCTTAGGGTCATTGTCCTGCTGGAAGGTGAACCTCCGTCCCAGTCTCAAATCTCTGGAAGACTCAAGAATTTCCCTGTATTTAGCGCCATACATCATTCCTTCATTTCTGACCAGTTTCCCAGTCCCTGCAGATAAACATCCCCACAGCATGATGCTGCCACCACCATGCTTCACTGTGGGGATGGTGTTCTCGGGGTGATGAGAGGTGTTGGGTTTGCGCCAGGCATTGCATTTTCCTTGATGGCCAAAAAGCTACATTTTAGTCTCATCTAACCAGAGTACCTTCTTCCATATGTTTGGGGAGTCTCCTACATGCCTTTTGGCAAACACCAAATGTATTTGCTTATTTTTTTCTTTAAGCAATGGCTTTTTTCTGGCCACTCTTCTGTAAAGCCCAGCTCTGTGGAGTGTACGGCTTAAAGTGGTCCTATGGACAGATACTCCAATCTCCGCTGTGGAGCTTTGCAGCTCCTGCAGGGTTATCTTTGGTCTCTTTGTTGCCTCTCTGATTAATGCCCTCCTTGCCTGGTGGGTGAGTTTTGGTGGGTGGCCCTCTCTTGGCAGGTTTGTTGTGGTGCCATATTCTTTCAATTTTTTAATAATGGATTTAATGGTGCTCCGTGGGATGTTCAATGTTTCGGATATTTTTTTTGTCCATCCCTGATCTGTACTTCTCCACAACTTTGTCCCTGACCTGTTTGGAGAGCTCCTTGGTCTTCATGGTGCCATTTGCTTAATGGGGCCTTTAGGAACAGGTATATATGCGTAGATCATGTGACACTTAGATTGCACACAGGTGGACTTTATGTAACTAATGATGTGACTTCTGAAGGTAATTGGTTGCCAGATCTTATGTAGGGGCTTCATAGCGAGGGGGTGATTACATATGCACCAACAACTGCCTAAACATTTTTCAAWTTTTTTTAAACAAGTAATTTTTTACATTTCACTTCACCGATTTGAACTATTTTGTGTATGTCCATTATATGCAATCCAAATAAAAATCTATTTCAATTACAGGTTGTAATGTAACAAAATAGGAAAAATGCCAAAGGGAGTGAATACTTTTGCAAGGCACTGTATCATGTTGCTGTCTGAATCATCTCTTGTGTTTATCTCCTCTAGAATATCATGTTGCTGTCTGAATCATCTTGATGGAGGCTCTCTGTCCTCTCAGATTACTCTCTCTAGTCTCACTTACAGGTTTACYACACAGGGGCGTGGGAGAGAGGTTTACAACACGGGGGCGTGGGAGAGAGGTTTACAACACAGGGGCGTGGGAGAGAGGTTTACAAACGGGGCGGGGAGAGAGGTTACAACACGGGGCGTGGAGGAGGTTTACAACCACAGGGGCGTGGGAGAGAGGTTTACAACACAGGCGTGGAGAGAGTTTTACAACACAGGGCTGGGAGAGAGGTTTACAACACGGGGGGCCGGGTGGGAGAGAGGTTTACAACACAGGGGCGTGGAGAGAGGTTTACAACACAGGGGGTGGGAGAGAGGTTTACAACACAGGTGTGGGAGAGAGGTTTACAACACAGCGTGTGGGAAGAGGTTTACAAACAGGGCGTGTGGAGAAGGTTACACACATACAGAGGGAGCGAAATTGGGAGAGAGGTTTACAACACAGGGGCTGGGGGAGAGGTTACAACAACGGGGCATGGGAGAGAGGTTTACAACACGGGCGTGGGAGAGAGGTTTACAACACAGGGCGTGGGAGAGAGGTTTACAACACAGCGGTGTGGAGAAGGTTTACAACACAGGGCGTTGGGAGAGAGGTTTAAAACCACAGGGTGGTGGAGAGAGGTTTACAACACAGGGGCGTGGGAGAGAGGTTTACAACACAGGGGCGTGGGAGAGAGTTTACAACAAGGGGTGTGGGAGAGAGGTTACAACACAGGGTGTGGGGAGGTTTACAACACAGTGGGCGTGGAGAGAGGTTTCAACACCAGGCTGGAGAGAGGTTTACAACACAGGGGCGTGGGAGAGAGGTTTACAAACAGGGTGGGAGAGGTTTACAACACAGCGGGCGTGGGAGAGGTTTACAACACAGGGGTGGGAGAGAGGTTTACAACACAGGGGCGTGGGAGAGAGGTTTACAACACAGGGGCGTGGAGAGAGGTTTCAAACACAGGGTGTGGGAGAGAGGTTTACAACACAGGGTGTGGGAGAGAGGTTACAACACGGGGCCTGGAGAGAGGTTTACAACACGGGGGCGTGGAGAGAGAGGATGGTGAAATCAACCTTTGCCAGAAAGCGATTTGACCGCTGGGTACGGACCAATCAGGTCCAGGAATGGAGCATGAGCTTCCTGAGCGTGTGGTCTGTAGGCCAACCAGGAAGGTTCCAGGTCGCTAAGGCGGATGTTGTCAGGGTAACCGGGCATATTGTTCATGATGACCTCCTTGGTGCCAGCCTTGGGCCTTTCAGCCAATACTACAGAGGTAGAGAGAGAGAAGAGATACCCTGAGTCATTCAAACAAAAATGGAGGGAGGGAGGGAGGGAGGGAGGGAGGGGGGGAGAAAAGATACCCTGAGTCATTCAAACAAAAGGCTTTCAGCCAGTCCCTGGAGGGAGGGAGGGAGGGAGGGAGGGGAGGGAGAGAGAGAGAGAAGACGGGGGGGAGGGAGGAGGAGAAGGAGAGAGAGAGAGCAGGAGAGAACAATGAGAACAAAAGGCCTTTCTGTACGGTGAGGGTTCCTCTGTCCTGCTGATCAACCACCTCTGATAACACAATGATATTTACATGTTGAAAGGAAAAACACAGGAAGGACAGTTACTATGGAAAACACTGTCCTCCGTGTGTGTGTGTGTGTGTGTGTGTGTGTGTGTGCGTGTGTGCGCGTGCGCGTGCGCGTGTGCGTGTGCGTGTACCTGAGGACACACCCGATGCTGGTCTCAGCCAGCAGCAGGAAGCTCTCGTCAGGTGACAGGGCGATGCCATTGGGCATGTAGAGCCCATCCAGCAGGACACCCACGCGTCCTGACACAGGGTCAAAGGTCAGGAGACGACCCAGAGCGTTGGTCTCCATCACCTAGACGTTAGAGGTCAGGGGTTATAGAGCGTATAAAGAAGACGGGTGATTTGTAGGAACACAGAGCGCCAGACCTCTAGTTTGACGTGTCGTCGTCCCCAGCGAGAGGAGGAATCAGTAAAGTAGATGATCCCAGTCTGAGAGGAGATCTCCAACCCGTTCAGGAACGCAAACGGAACCCCGTCAGCTCCTACAGCACAAAGAGATGACATAACTGGATGTACATTAGCCTCACAAGCCTGACTTTTTCCATATTTTGTTGCTTTACAGCCTTACTATAAAATGTATTTAATAAAATAAATCCCCTCAATCTACACACAATACCCCATAATGACATCACAATACCCCATGGGAGAGATCTAAAAACCTGTTTTTGCTTTGTCATTATGGGGTATTGTGATGTCATTATGTGGTATTGTGATGTCATTATGGGGTATTGTGATGTCATTATGGGGTATTGTGATGTCATTATGGGGTATTGTGATGTCATTATGAGGTATTGTGATGTCGTTATGGGGTATTGTGATGTCATTATGGGGTATTGTGATGTCATTATGGGGTATTGTGATGTCATTATGAGGAACATTTTTTATTGAATCCATTTTAGAATAAGGCTGTAAAGTAACTAAATGTGGGGAAAGTTAAGGGGTCTGAATACTTTCTGAATGCAATGCACTTCTTCTCTCAGATATAGGACAGACACTTCAGAACAAACCTCCTTTAGGTTTTTTGGGGGGACGGTCTGTTATTCAATGTGTTTCTATTGGCTAATAGCAGTATGGACTTTCTGTTATTCAATGTGTTTCTATTGGCTAATAGCAGTAAGGACTATCTATATATATGTTACAACCAGCTGTCCAGTCAGAGTTAAGGTTAGGGTTAGACTGTGAATGATCAGACCTTGTTTGCTGTCTACTAGCAGGGTATTGTGTCCAGTCCGGGGGTTAGGGGACAGGGGTCATAGGTCACCTGTCTTGCTGTCCAGAAGCAGGGTCTTTAGTCTGGGGGTTAGGGGTCAGGGGTCACCTGTGTTGCTGGGTTAGACTGTGAATGTGAAGGATCAGACCTTGTTTGCTGTCTACTGGCAGGGTCTTGTGTCCAGTCTGGGGGTTAGGGGACGTTACCTGTCTTGCTGTCCAGTAGCAGGGTCTTGTGTCCAGTCTGGGGGTTAGGGGACGT
>NW_019948462.1:0-7084 GCF_002910315.2 Salvelinus sp. IW2-2015
CTACCGCACAACCGCTTTGGCTTATTTCGTGCGTGTCAGCTGAACGAGCCACGTAAATGGGAGTAGGATTAAAGTAGAGTGGCGTGCTTCATCTCAGCTTGCTACCGGGGACCGCCGACGGCCGGACTCAATCAAAATGACCTGGGAAGACCTGAGAGAGTGCAAGTGGAGAGCCCCGGTGAAGCGACGTGCATTGAAATTTGCACCACGACACCTATTATAACCTATACGCCCGGCTTCACAATGCTCTACGACCGTTGAGTGGGATGTCTGTCAGATTGTGCAGTGCGCGCTCCGCAGTCCCTAAGTCAGTTGGTCCTGAAGATTATCTGGGATGTGTAGCAAGAACGGGCGTCGGCGTGGAGTTACACGGAGCTGTGCGTGCACGAATACTATTGTAATCTTTCAAAATACTGTTTGATGGTTGCTTTATCCTTGACCCTTGGGGAGCCGATGAATTCCATCGCGGTGTGAGTAAAGTGTTGCCTGTATATTTTAGACCAGCCGAAATTGTCTCCAAAACTTCATTGGTGTCGCCAGGTTCAAGCTGCATTGCGATAGCCGACGCACTGAACTAGGGTTTGAGATTGTTATTTAAAGTTTCAAAATAGTACTTTCAACCCAGGTATTCATCACGTTTTCCAATACTGTGTGAAGACCTGAGATAAGCCAGCCATGCGCGCGGGTAGGTCCTGATAGTCATGGAGGGTAAATAAACTCCTCCTAACCCCTGGTGCTATTTAATGAGAAGATACTGGAATGCCCACATGTAGGACCAGGAGTGTTTATCAGCGCCGACCCACTGACAAGTATCGTGTCAGGTACCTGCTTTAATAATGGAGGTTGGTGTGGCCAGGTTGGCCTAGGGGGTGCGAGACCGTCGCGAGCTGGCGAGTCCTATGGCTTGGACGCTTACGGCGCCAGGAAGAGGGGCTCTGGCCAGGAGGGTGGATTTAAAAGGCAGAGAGGGAACGGACCATTGGAGGAGCAGAGACAGGCCTTTGGCATCACACCCAGTCCTGCAAGTGGCTACCTATGGCTTAGAGTCAGCTATACCACGCACGCACTTTATCCGTTAGAGGATCCATAAAAGTCTGTCGATGAGCTAACCTTATAGTATGCAAATGATTCACTCTGAAGGTAATTGACAAGTATGGATAATGTACAGTAATTTCTAGACAACCTTGACACCACAATTCTTATCTACCGGAATCAAGCGCAACGATGAGGCTTCACATTTATGACTATGAGGGTGCGCATCACTTCATTCTTTTGGTTTAGATTCGACGGAAGCAAAGGATAAAAACGTAGCCGTATGTGCTCAAATGATTAAAGACCGCGATATTGGTAATAAGCGCTTGCTGCGGAGCCCAGGAACCATGATTTAGCACTCCTCGGAGGACTCACTCCAGTAGTGGTTATGTTGTTTGCGTATCTGGCCTCGTCGGAATACGTCGGCCTCGGTCTTTTGTTACCACAGAATCCCATAGACACTGCACAAGACGGCACATATACATCATGGTCATTTTTCGCAGTAGAAGAGTCTCGTCATACTATAGACAAAAGTCTGCCTTATCACCATTCAGATCATCTGCTATCACGTGCCCTGGTGCAATTGTGGATATAAGGTTCTTTCTGAACAGAAATAAAGGGAACCAAGCGTCCTCCTAGTAAGGGCTTGGCGCTATAGTGGGACTACTTCCCCCTGTCCAACCACTTTACACAACATCCCACGGCAAACCCTCTACCCAACACTTGTACCTACAGCATACGCCCCGCACCTTCCGCTATCCAGAACACCATCCTTAATACACAAAATCCCCAGTACCCTATCCAACACTTGTTACAGCGACATCGCCTAACACCACCCTATCCAACCACCTTTATTACAAACACGATCCCCACCACCCTATCCAACCACTTTGGAGCAAACCATCCGCAGCGCACCGCGTATCCAACCAGCTTTTAGCATAAAGACATCCCCGCCGACCGCTATCTCAGATCTAAACTGTTACACAACATCCCACCACCCTATCAAGGCCTACTTACACAACATCTCCCCACACACCCTATCCAAAACCCACTTTTTAGCTCACGACATCCTTCACCACGCCTATCATCAATACACTTTTACACGTAATCAGAAATCGCGCCAGCGCAGCCTTCTATACAAAACCACGTTTGTGACACAACGATCAACCACACCCTCATCCGAACCACTTTTACACAACATCCCACCACCCTATCCAAACCACTTTTACGATCAACATCCTCACCACCCTAATTCCAATATCCACTTTTACAAAACATTCCTCACCACCTAATCCAACCCACTATTTACAGCAACCATCCTCACCACCCTATATGCGCAACCACTTTTACAAAACATTCCCTTACCCACCCTATCCAACCACTTTTACCAAAAAGCATCCTTTCACCACCCAATATACCAACCACTTTTACAAAAGCAGATCCCACCACCTATCCAACCTACTTTTACAAAACCATTCCCACCACCCTATCTTCAACCATCTTTACAACCAATACATCCTCACCACCTATCAACCACTTTGACAAACAATCCTCACCACCCTATCCAACCTAGCGTGTTTACCCAAAACATCCTCCCCACACGCGCTATCCAACCACGTTTACAGCGAACATCCCCACCACCCTATCCACCAACTTTTTACAAAAGACATCCGCACCCCCTATCCAACCACTTTACAGAACATCCGTCACCACCCTATCCAACCATCATTTTACAGAGAACATCCTCACCACCTATCCTAGCCACTTTGTCCGAAAAAGCATCTCCCCACCACTTGGTGCACCAAACCACTTTTTACAAAGACAGTCCCCACCACCCTATCCAACCACTTTTACAAACATCCTCAACCACCCTAATCCAACTACTCCCCCCCCCCCCTCTCTCTTCGCTTCTCTAAGAGGTGAAGGTAGCAAATTCTCAGATTGCAGATGATGCGCCAAGGGTATGGCTCCGAATTAGGAAGGCCTGAGGGGAGTGAAAGCAGGGCTGTTAATGTGAGTCTGTTAGGGAAAGCTGAGCGTCTCTGTGTTACAGCCCAGTAGGAAGACATAGGGCTTCAAATAATGAACGATGCTGAATGGGTAACAGCACAGCAGCAACAGAGAAGAGCGAAAATGGTCCGGTCGGCGTGGTTGTGCGTGTCGGTCAGATGTGAAATCTATTCTTGGGTAACTGTTTTTTAATTAAAAGAGGCTGCGGGGGGGCGAAGGAGTGATTCACAGTTGAACGTGATTGTTGTGTTGTGGGGGGGGGGGGGGGTGGGTTGTGTACACGCGTTGCAACGTGTGTGTGTGGTGTGATGACATGCATATCAAAAATTCAAATCAAATTTTATTAGTTCACCTACACATGCGTTAGCAAGATGTTTAATGCGAGTGTAGCGAAATGCTTGTTGCTTCTAGTTCCGACAATGCAGTAATAACCAACAGAATTAACCTAAACAATTCCACGCTATACCTTACACACAGCACACAAGTGTGAAAGGGATTAGAAGAATATGTTACATAAAATAGTATGGGGATGGTAAGGGTGGGATACAGGAACGGCATTGGCAGCATGCAGTAGATGGTATTAGAGAACGGGTATATACATATGAGATAGAGTACTGTAGGGAATGTAACAAAAAGTGGCATAGTTTAAAGTGGCTTAGTGGTACATGTATTGCATTAAAGGATGGCACAAGAATTGCATAGGAGTGATATAGAGTGACAGGTAGTATACATATGAGATGGGTAATGTAGGGTATGTAAAACATTTGTATTAAGTGGCATTGCCGGTTAAAAAAAGTGAGCCCTTGAGGGGTGGTACCAAATGGTGGTTTACGGGTAAGTTTCCATCAATTCCCATTTTTAAATTGCTGGAGCTTGAGTCACGTATGTCTGGCAGCTGGCCGCTAATGTTGAGAGTGGTGGCTGATTTGAAAAACAGTCTATGGCCTCAAATGAGATAGAAGCTAGTTTTTTCCCAGTCTCTCTCGGGGTCCCTGCTTTGAGATGGCACCGTTGCAGACTCGCCCCTTCTGGATGATTAGCGGGGTTTGAACAGCAGTGGCTTGCGGTGGTTGGTTGTCCTTGATGAATCCCTTTATGGCCTATCCTGTAACATCCGAGAGTGGTGATAAGTTTGATTCCTAAGAGAGAGGGCAGGTAGTTTGGCACCATGTGTGATGACGTTTTCTGCAGACCTCCACTACCCTCTGGAGAGCCTGAACGGTTCCTGGCGGAGCAGGTTGCCGTTTGACCAGGCGGGCTGATACAAGCCGGCGACAGAGATGCTCTGGGCGATTGTACATCTGTAGAAGTTTTGAGGTGCTTTTGGCGGAACAACGAATTTCTTCAGCCTCCTGAGGTTGATAGAGCGGCTGCTGCGCCAGTCTTCACAACGCGTAAGTCTGTGTGGGATGGACCAATGCAAGTTTGTCACGTGATGTGTAGCACCGAGGAACTTAAAACTTTCCACTTCTCCACTACGACCGCATGTGGATAGGGGTGCTCCTCTGTGTTTCCTGAAGTCCACAGTCATCTTGCCTTTGTTTTGGTTGACGTTGAGATAGGTATGGTGGTCCTCTGAAACACCACCCACTACCCGAGGAAGCCCTCACTCGGCTCCCTGTAGCCGTCTCGTCTTGTTGGTGAATCAGCCTACCACTGTAGTGTCATCCGCAGAACTGTGATCGAGTGTAGCGTCTAAACTGCAAAAGAATGGCACGCAGTCTTTGGGTGAAACAGGGAGTACAGGAGAGGGCTCAGAACGCACCCTTGGGTGGAATTTACGTGTGTGATTGGGGTTAGGGGCAGCTGAACCAAGAAAAGCCGAACCTATCATTGCGGGGGGCCTCATACACTCATGCCTTCAACATAACACTTGTACAATCTATTTTATACACATTAATCTAGAGCCAGAAGTACAGTACAAATCCTCTCTTCCTGTCAATATATCACACAGCTGACTGGGCGAGTGGGGGTTTCAAATTCCACTCAGCGTGATTGGATCATCGTGCTGCTACTGCCGACTCTGTGTATCAGAATCCGTTTTGTTTTTGGAAATACAGATTCCCTTCTCACGGAACTGTACGGATGGGTTCACTGCCTCCTGCTTTACGTCATTTGTTCTTTATTTGCCAACAGTTCAGACTGCTAGTTGCTCCGGAGCTGGGTGACGTTGCTGATGGTTGCATCCCCCATTACCTAAGTGGTGCGTGGTGGGCTGGTTCATTGCCTGCCATCTAGTATCGCATCCTCCATGTGTCCCCTCCTCGCCTCCCATCCCTCCCCCTTCTTCTCGTTCCTTTCCCGAACTCCTCTCCTATCTCATCGTCTTCTACGTATGTATCTCTCTCCCTTCTCTCTCTCTCCTCACCTCCCCTCCTCTCTCTCTCCTTTCCCTCCTCCCTCCCCTCTCCCGCTCCTCTCTCTCCTCTCCTCTTCTCTTCGCGCTCCTTCCCCTCCCCTCCCTCCCTCGCCTCCTTCTCTCTCTCTTCTCTTTCTCTCTCTGCTTCTCTCTCTCTCTCTCTCTTCCCTCTTCTCTCTCTCTCTCTCTTCTCTCTCTCTCTCTACCTTTTTTTAGACTCAAAGGGAAGAAACTGTTTATTTGCAGGCCTACTAAATAGATGTGTCTAGATATTCCTGTAGTACAGCGTGTATATCATGCTCTTATCTTTGCATGTAGGTATTAGGTGACATTGTGTAAATTGTTTTTCTGTAAAGTGATTCCAAATGGAATTTCCCATTCCACTTCTGGTTTTATGTTTTGCATTCTAATCAGAAACTGATTTCAGACTGTGATGAGAAGTGGATGGATTCTTCATCCAATCAGTAACTCAGATCTATTAATTCAAGGGTCATTCATTGTTCCCAGCTTTCTTCTGCGTATTGCAGAGTGATGTGTCAGTGTGTCACCCATCATTATGTAACTGTCATTCAGAGGCAATACATTATGGAAGGTCACAGCTATGACTTCCACAAACTCCCAACAACATGGATGATCTTCCTGAGAGGAGAAGTTCTATATTTTCCAGGGAAGAGAATGGGAAAGGTCACTTGACTGGGATGAAAGTGACTGATCGGTGATTGTGATGGTCCCTTCAGAGCCCTGTGTCAGAACCAATTTCCCCATGTCAGATGGGGAACCCTCCACCACTACCCTCCACCACTATCCTCAGAACCTCTATCACTGTCTCCATCCATAGATCTACTGTTTCCCCATGTACAGACCTCCTTTTGCCCTATGTTAAAATCACTCTCCCCACTAGTACAGACCCCTTATGTACGAACCACTCTCCCTCAATGTCAGGACAGAGTGCTCTGACACAGCCTCCCCAGAGTGTAGGGTCTCAATCAGCCGCTCATCAACTCATAAATTTAATTTAAAAGTGAATGACGTCATCAGTGGGCTGCTCCGTTCATAAAAAATAGATTTATGGGGCTCTCTGAGATTCGGGAGTGTGTCAATCTGCTCCCTCAAATGCTGAGAGAGCACTACTTCAATTATATAGCCACTACCGCTGGTATACCTCCCACAGGCCATCATACAGTACCCCCCTCCACGCAACATTCCCAGCAAGGCAATCATATTTCCTTTCCTGATGTGATTCAAACATTTCTGAATGTCATGTCTTATCTCCTGGAATAATGAAGCCATGAGTCAGAAGTGATTTTTAAAGGCACCAATCAAGAAAAAAACGAACAAATGAAAATGTTGATTTAAAACACAATTTTGAAAGTGCATGAGACTTTATCTAGACTGTTTTGCTGCATCCACCGCCCTCTCCTCACATCCCATCCCTGCTGAATCTCTTCTCCTTCATCCTGAGAGAGACCGAGAGAGAGAGAGAAAGAAAGAGAGAGAGAGAGAGAGAGAGAGAGTGTGTGTTGGGAGCACTGAGTCCAATCTGTTCATTAGCTATGGCGCTAAGTTGATAAGTTCGCCGCAAACACCAAAGTAGCCTGCCATAAATAAACCCCAGCCACTTGTGCCGCTTCACACAACTTTGCCATTAGGGTTAATGACCGGTAACGCCTGGATTTATTGGCT
>NW_019948462.1:10099-15521 GCF_002910315.2 Salvelinus sp. IW2-2015
AGAGAGAGAGAGAGAGAGAGAGAGAGAGAGAGAGAGAGAGAGAGAGAGAGAGAGAGAGAGAGAGAGAACGAGAGAGAACCTCTCATGATGTTCATTTGGTTGAGCTCAAGCAGTCACTTCCCTGTTATACACTTTAATAAGAGTCGGCATTAACACAGCCGCCACCCTTTCTCTCTGCTCTCTGTTGCAGAATAAATACATACTAATGCCATTCAGAATCAGCTTTGCCTGGGTCTGAGTATCCAACACTCAACTTTCAATGAATTATTTTCTTTCTGGATCTTTTGGTTGAGTACATTGAAGCTTTCTTCTTGCTTCCCAAAAAGATGTGGAAGTCCCATTTGATGCCATATTGAAGCACTTAATTAATTGCAGTAAAATATCCTAAAATCACTGTGCAAGAAGTAGATAAAAATACTTGAATACATTTTTTAGATGCTGATTACTAATGCATTTCAGAGGGAAAAAATGTGTACAACCAGACCTTGTTCTCTATCTCTTCACCATATTTAGACAAACCATCTCTTTCTCATCCCAATCTTCATTGTTTTAGACTTCCTAGATGACATCATAGCTTTTCTGGTAGTGTGTTGTCTGTGAGACAGCATTGGTTGGGGCGTACTGCGGTGAGTCACAGTCTCTCTATCTCATTAATCAGTGTCAGCCTAAACCAGCCAGTCAGGTCTGACCAAGCGGACAGGAACATTGCTACTCCAGGGAAAGGCAGAAACGTGGGCCTGATTAAAATTTGCTATTCGATAACAAAACATCTGCTCCAAATTAATTATCTCACTGTAGTCCAGCATGGCGAGCAAAAGGCGCATTTGTCAATGCCAAGCATGCAATTCCGTCCTGAATTTTGGCATTTTCTGTGCACGGAAATCACTCCAATGAATTAGTTTTCCATGTTGCAGCAAAATTTGAATTCATTTAGAGATGGTGGGCCAGGTTAACACAACATTTGTGTGGGTTAAAGGCTTGACAGGATGGAGTATTATGGATATAATTGGCTGTAATGATTACTAGCACTAGAAACAACAGTAAATATTAATTACATGACATATTCACTTAATTCCCAAGTGTAGTCTAATACTTTTAAACAGGTGCTATACGTCAGTTAGAGAGTTTGATGAACTGGGGAAGAAAAGCAACTGAGCATACAATTCAGATAGGTACCTGGCATGTGTGTGTGTGCAAGCATGCGTTTGTTTGTTTTGTGTGTTGGGGTGTATGTGTTTGTGGGTTTGTGTTGTGTGTGGTGTGTGTGTGTGTGTGTGTGTGTGTTGGTGGTGTTGTTGTGTGTAACACATGCATGTGGCAATTTAGGTCTACTCAGCGGACGTTATTTTCTCATGACTGACGATGAACCCTCCTTCCAAACGGTGAAGTGCTCCCTGCATACAACTTAAGACACCGAGCTACATATGTCACCATCTCCTATCTATCCTACATCCAGTACATATTCATATTTAGCTATCGTCCGGGCTGTCTGTCTGTAAATTCCAACTAGATCATTTTTGTTCTTTTCGTACACTCCTCCTATCTTTCGCCTCTTTCCACTTACTTTCATGTCTGATCTTCACTTCTGAATGTTGAATTTTCCCCAGCTAGTGATGATCATGCGCTCAATGGCTCACAAGAAGTTTACTCTGTCTATCTATGGTTAATTACATTGATAGCCCTGCTTAACAGCCTCAGTTTTCTTGATCAAGAAGGGTGGAGAGGATCTGATCTCCACGAATTATAATACAAATGCATCTTCTTCAATCACAAGGACACTATTGAATATTTATAACCGCGTTACGGCTTGTATGCTTAGATTAGCTTCCCTAAGTCATTTCCATTGCTCTTGACCTATAAATGGACAGTTACTGTTGATTGAGCCTCTAACGTGAGCCCCGTGACCCCTATGCCAAGTTCTCATCTGGAAGAATGTGCCTGTCGGTGGGCCCTCATATGTATATCTAGCCATGAAAGGTTCAAGGCATTTAAATATTTGTCTCAGTTAATTAGGGTCAGGGGGAGAACAGGGACAATGATTCTGCTCCTCTCATACTGGAGAGGTCCACGGTTTCTTGACGCTTGAAAGCAGTTATCCAGTTTTGACTTTGGCATGTTTAGAAAGTAAAGGCTTTCGCTTCTTGGTTCTCATAAACAACTTAGCATTATCTATTTTAATCCTGACTTGCCTCTCTCCTCAAACTTCTACATCTCATGAGCCAGACTTTCCCCTTCTTTCGCCATTAGCGTAGAAACATGTGCTGTTTGAGAAGCTAACTCTAGCAACACTATTTCTCTCTGTGCAACATCTGCATTTCTTTGCTTAATAACCTTTCTGTACTAGACCAGGCCCGGATCGGATTCATTCTATCATATACCTGGACTCTAGACCTACCCTACAGGATATAATATAATATTAATTCATGAAATCACAAATAGTCCAATACAGCAAATATAAGATAAAAAGCATCTTGTGAATTCCAGCCAACATGTCCGATTTTTAAATGTTGTTACAGTCGAAAAAACACAAACATAATATTTATGTTAGCTCACGCACCAATATCCAAAATATACACCGCATTTTTCAGCAGAGAAGAATAGCTTACAAAACCGCACAAATAGAATTAAAAATGAATCACTAACCTTGAACAACTTCATAGATGACGTCATATGACATCATTTAAGCAATACATTAAGTTTTGTTCGATTTATGTGTCATATTTATAGCCAAAACTGTGGTTTTACATTGGCCGATGTTCAAAATGGCTCCAAAATAGCGAAATAATTACAATAGCAACTGAAATACAGAAATTACTTTCATCAACACTTATGAAAAACATGTTGTACATATAATAAGATACACTGTTCTTAATGCAAACCGCTTGTTTAGATTTAAAAATAACTTATAGTAAAAGCACAGCATGCAAAATCTGAGACTGCCTCAAGCCATTCTCCCCATGTTGGAGTCAACAGAAATACGAAATTACATCATAAAATATTCCCTTACCTCTTATGATCTTTCAGTCAGAATGCCAGTCCAGAATCCTAGTTCCACAATAATTAGTTTTTTTGTTTTATAAGTGCCATTACGTCTGTCGATATTAGCAACTATTGGCTAGCATGGTGTTCACGTGTCCCATCGACACTTACGCAATGACACGAACATCTTCAAAAAAGTGATATTTACAAGAATACAACTGGGTCAAACATAGTAAGAATCAATCTCAGGATGTTTTTCTCATATATATCCTAATACACGTCCCACGACAGTTTTCTCTCATGTCTATATAACGCATCAGACCAAGAAAAAATCACATGCGTAGTCTGCTGCAACAGACCTGGCAATAGGCCGACCAGTCACTCCATTGGCTTCTCATACCGTCCACATGAACTATTGCTTCATTCCACGTTCTACTCGCCTTTGACACGTGGAGTTAAGGCTATGAATGCATACAATGCATAAATATAAGTCAATTGAATAGCGATGCCTTCACAGCGACCTCATTTCCAGAATTTCACTAACCTGTTGGAAGTTTGCCGCATATGCAGTTCTGTTTGTACCAGCAATATAATTCTACAACAGTTTAGCAAACTTTCGAGAGGTTTTCTATACCAATCCATAATAATATGCATATCATTGATCTAGGACAGGAGCTACGAGCGCTCTTGAATTTTTGCATAAATCCATCCAAAAGGACATGTCGCCCCTAGTCCCTAAGAAGTTTTAAAATCTATTTTAGCATAGATGACACAGGGCGAGAGTTTCACAAATAGCCTAAGACTTGAGAGGCAAAAATTGTTTTGACATTGGTTTAACTGTGTGTGTGTGTGTTTGTGTGTGTGTGTTGTGTGTTTGGGTTGTGTGGTGTGTGTTGTGTGTTGCTGGTGTGTGTTTGGTGGGGTGTGTGTGAGTGGTGAGTGTGTGGTAGTAGTGATGAGTGGTGCTTGTGGTGGTGAGTGAGTGAGTGATAGTGAGATGAGCAGTGAGTCAGTGTCAGGAAAAGATGTGAGTGGGAGGATGATTGCAGCTGAGATGATGATGAGTGTGACGTGCAGCTGTGTGAGTGTTGTTTTACTTGTGGCATATTGGCTTTGTCAATCCAACCTTGTCACACTAACACATCTGGGTTTTGTATTAATGTACCGTGGTGTCCTTCCATCTCGTCTGTATTAATCTGTTCCACCTCCACGCTTGCTTTAATTAGACATAACAGAATGAACGGAGCGGAGACATGAGCAGGCCCGTGTACACACTTAGAGAGACGCAGCCAATACTGTACAACTAGACTAGCTAGGAGCGTGATGCCTTCAGACCCAATAGCTAGCCTCACCCCAATAAGTAGGGTTAGAGACAGTGCATAACAACCCAGGGGGGCAAGACACTAAACACAGCTAAAGGAAAGACGAAAAATCTTATGATTGATACCATGTAATAACAGCATGAGTAAACCCCATGCACCAAAACGTAGCTGGATTAGAATATTGGCTTTGGAAGGCTTTAGAGGGGTAGTGTTGACAATGATTCATTAATGATGCATGCTATTATCTGAATAATACCTAACGTTAATTATACCCAAATTTAAATTTAAAAATCGGTTTCAATCAACATGACGCGCCTTCTTCGTCTCACTGCTCACATCTCACTCGCACGCAAGGAAAAGACAAATCCATTATGATGAATTACCGTTAATAACAGCACTTGAGGGTGTCTGCAGATTGAATATTAAACAGCACTTAACCATCATTTCAGGCCTCCTTCTCCACTACCGTCTAAAACACAGAGGACAAATTAGGGAGAAAGACAATCTAACTCCAAAATACTCGAAAAGCAGCTGCCAGGTGCTTAGGCCAAAACCAATCCACACACAGTGGGAAAAGGGACAAACTCTCCACACCTCCACGGGTTCATTCCAAAATCTTCAACTCCATCACACCCTCCTCCTCAACTTACTTCCACAAACCTACCCCCCTCCCCACCACCTACATCCTCCTCCAGCACCACACCCTTCCATCCTCAATTCTTACTCCACACCTACCTCCAATCGCAACCTTTCAACATCTACACACTACCTCCATCTTCCATCACAGCCCATCCATGCCATTCTTACCCACACCTAACTCCATCTCAAACCTTACAAACATCCACCTATACCCCATCTAACTTCTCAACCACCTCCATCTTTCCATCACACCCTCCATCCTCAACCTACTCCATCACCCACCTCCATCCTCAACCTTACTCACAGACCTACCTCCATCCTTTCCAACCTTACTCCACACCTAACTCCATCCTCAACCTTACTCCACACCTACCTCCATCCTCAACTTTACTCCACACCTACCTCCATCTTCCATCACACCCTCCATCCTCAACCTTACTCCACACCTACCTCCATCCTCAACCTTACTCCACACCTACCTC
>NW_019948463.1:0-12941 GCF_002910315.2 Salvelinus sp. IW2-2015
ATTTAGACTCAGACAATTTTATGTCGTTATTCAGTACTGGTACTTATCCTCCTCCCTTCATCATTCCTATGCTCTTTTCCCTGACATCGTTTATTTTTAGTATCTCATTTGTGTTATTATCAGCTGGTCGTATCTCTCGTCCACCCCTTCCATTTCCAGTCCTGTTCTCATTACCTCGTTAACGATTTTAATAGATACATTGTTTTATTTTTTCAGTCCGCTTGGTCTTTCCTCCTCATCATTCCTCCTCTGTTATAGATCATGTATTCAGCTGGTCCATCCTCCCTCATTCATTCCTCCTGTATGTTGATTCAATCACTTGTATATTTTCAGCTGGGTCTTATTCACCTCCCCCTCATCATTCCTTCTCTGTTTTTGATCATGTATTCAGCTGGTCTTCCTCCCTCATCATTCCTTCCTCTGTTATTAGATCATGTATTCAGCTGGTTCTCCTCCCTCATCATTCCTTCCTCGTTTAAGATCATGTATTCAGCTGGTTCTCCTCCCTCATCATCTCTTCCTCTTTTATAGATCATGTATTCAGCTGGTCTCCTCCCTCATCATCCTTCCTCTGTTATATAGATCATGTATTCAGCTGGTCTTGCCTCCTCATCAGTCCTCCCCTTCCTCTGTTATAGATCATGTATTCCAGCTGCGTCTTCCTCCCTCATCATTCCTTCTCTGTTATAGATCATGTATTCAGCTGGTCTCCTCCCTCATCAGTCCTTCCTCGTAATGATCATGTATTCAGCTGGTCTTCCTCCCTCATCATTCCTTCCTCTTTATATCATGTATTCAGCTTGGTCTTCCTCCCCTCAATCATGTATTCAGCTGGTCTTCCTCCTCATCATCCTTCCTCTGTTATAGATCATTAATTCAGCTGGTCATCCTCCCTCATCATTTCCATCCTTCAACTATCCTCTGTTATAGATCATGTATTCAGCTGGTCTTCCTCCCTCATCATTCCTTCCTCTGTTATAGATCATGTATTCGCGGTCTTCCTCCCTCATCATTCCTTCCTCTGTTATAGATCATGTATTCAGCTGGTCATCCTCCTTCCTCTGTTATGATCATATTCAGCTGGTCTTCCTCCCTCATCATTCCTTCCTCTGTTATAGATCATGATGTATTCAGCTGGGTTCTTCCTTCCTCTGTTATAGATCATCGTATTCAGCTGGTCTTCCTCCCTCATCATTCCTTCCTCTGTTATAGATCATGTATTCAGCTGGTCTTCCTCCCTCATCATTCCTCCTCTGTTATAGATCATGTATTCACCTGGTCTCCTCCCTCATCATCCTTCCTCTGTTATAGATCATGTATTCAGTGGTTCTTCCTCCCTCATCATTCCTTCCTCTGTTATAGATCATGTATTCAGCTGGTCTTCCTCCCTCATCATTCCTTCCTCTGTTATAGACATGTATTCATGGTCTTCATCCCTCATTTCTGTATTCAGCTGGTCTTCCTCCCTCATCATTCCTTCCTCTGTTATAGATCATGTATTCAGCGGTCTTCCTCCCTCATCATTCCTTCCTCTGTTATAGATCATGTATTCAGCTGGTCTTCCTCCTCTCATGTATTCAGCTGGTCTTCTCCCTCATCATTCCTTCTCTGTTGTTATAGATCATGTATTCAGCTGGTCTTCCCCTCATCATTCCTTCCTCTGTTATAGATCATGTATTCAGCTGGTCTTCTCCCTCATCATTCCTTCCTCTGTTTAGATCATGTATTCAGCTGGTCTTCCTCCCTCATCATTCCTTCCTCTGTTATAGATCATGTATTCAGCTGGTCTTCCTCCTCATCATTCCTTCCTCTGTTATAGATCATGTATTCAGCTGGTCTTCCTCCCTCATCATTCTTCCTCTGTTATAGATCATGTATTCAGCTGGTCTTCCTCCTCATCATTCCTTCCTCTGTTATAGATCATGTATTTAGCTGGTTCTTCTCCCTCATCATTTTCCTCTGTTATAGATCATGTATTCAGCTGGTCTTCCTCCCTCATCATTCCTTCCTCTGTTATAGATCATGTATTCAGCTGGTCTTCCTCCCTCATCATTCCTTCTCTGTTTATAGTCATGATTCACTGGTTCTTCCTGCACTCATCCTTCCTCTGTTATAGATCATGTATCAGCTGGTCTTCCTCCCTCATCATGTATTCAGCTGGTCTTCCTCCCTCATCATTTCTTCTCTGTTTTATAGATCATGTATTCAGCTGGTCTTCCTCCCTCATCATTCCTTCCTCTGTTATAGATCATGTATTTAGCTGGTCTTCCTCCCTCATCATGTATTCAGCTGGTCTTCATCCCTCATCATTCCTTCCTCTGTTATAGATCATGTATTCAGCTGCTCAGCACACAGCCTTTACAACACACTCCTCACACATCCAAACCTCCCACACTATCACACTGGCTGTGTCCCAATATTCATACTACCTACTGTTGATTCATAGTATTTTATTTAAAAAATTATTTAACCTTTATTTAAATAGGGAGTCACGTTGAGATGAAAATCTATGTTACAAGAGAGCCCTGTACACATTACAATAAAAACAATATATTAAAACATACACGTGTATAAAACAATAAAATTCAGCACAATAAAAATAAATATTTGTTTTATAAAAGCAATCCCATTCAACTACATAGAGGTCCTCAATCAGTAATGGAAACTGCCTGAGTGGCACCAGTACATCTAACTCTGCAGATTGTTCCACAAATTAGGGGCATATAAAAAAACACAGATTTTCCCAAATCTGTGGGGACTGGAGGGATCTAGTGTTATACATTCCAGTGAACGGGTTTGGTATCTTATTCATTTTTATCTTAATTAATGATTAATGATGTTACATATGGAGGGAGATTCTGTCAGACTTTGTAAATAAATACAAGAGAATGCAACTCTCTTCTTACAAACAGATCGGTCCATCCCACATTTATATACAGACTACAATGATGAGTCTTAAAATTGTCCCGTTTTGCGGAATGGTAGACGGTGTCCAAGGGTTTTAAAACAGAAACATGTTAACAATATCAACAATATCCAATACAGGGAGAAGCGTTGTTTGAACAACTCCTATTTTTAATACTAAGGTATGATTTTATTTTGATATCAAAAACTATCTTGGTTCTTAGCATCTTAGTCAGATTTTCTATATGTGTTACGAAGGATAACGAAGGACAACTTGTCATCAATCCAGACACCCAGGTACTTATATTGAGAAACAAGCTCAATTTAGGCTCCATTTATAGGGCAGATACGCAGGTCCTCAGGGTCAACACTCCGTGACCTACAGAACAGCTTGATTTTACTTAGTATTTACACTAATTTAAGATCTGTAAGTGATTTCTGAACTGAATCAAAGTCATGCTGAAGTCCACGAATGGCCTGATGCACTGAGGGTCAGCCCTAACCCTAACCCTGACCATTACCCTGAGGTGGCACAGGAATATAAAACTGTGTCATCTGCATAGAGATGAATGGTACAAGTATTAACAGTGTTTCCTATGTCATTAATATACAAGGTGAACAATAATGAACCCAAAATCGAACCCTGATGAACACCTTTGTGAATCTCAAGAAATTCTGATTTAACCCCATCTATCAAGATGGCCTGAGTTCTGTCACTAAGATCATTCTGAAACCATGAACAGGCTGTATATCCGACTCTTGATCATTTCTTCAGCAAAACAGAATAACCAACAGTGTTGAATGCCTTTTGAACAAGGCAGCACAGCTCTTTTTAGCATCCAAGGCTTTGGCAAGATCATTAACAACCAGCGTGGTTGTTGTGGTAGTACTATGCCCAGGCCTAAACCCTGATTGGTTTATGGAGTGGCAGCATATATGCGGATTTCCATACTTCCTCATAACAATGTTAAATAAAAAATGTGGGCTACTGATTAAGCAATAAGGGGTGCTGCACAGTTAAGCAGACCAGGCTCCAAATGATCAGCCCCTGGGGAATTATCATGTCTAATGTTAACAAAGCAGCTTTTTTTCTGAAAAGGAACTCCTGACCAGCATTTTCAGTATAATTCAATAGATTTTCACCATCTACATCTTTTCAAGAGCTGGTTTTGAAATAGTACATTCAAATATAAAGCCTGAAATATAAAAAAAAATATATATATATATATATATATATATATAAAGCCTACAATGGTGATTAAATGCATTCATGAAATCCATGTTGTCAGGGGCCAGAATCTAAATGTATTTATTTGGGGAGAGAAGAGGAGATACAACCCTTCAATGATTTAACAGCTTTACAGAATTTAGTTCCCAGTACATTCAGATAGTGTATTAACAACATAATAATCTGATTTAGCTTTTTAACAAATTTTACACAAATTTTACACAAAGATTTCTCAGTCGCCTGAAGGTCTGGGCCTGAGTCTGTGAATCTAGCTTTGGCCCGGGCAGCATTTCTGTTGTGTATTCACTTCAGATAGCTCTGGACTGAAGCAAGGGCAAGACCGATTTTTAATTCTCAGTTTTTTTAAAGGGAGCATGAATATCTACAATATCTACAATACAATTGAAAACATTTGTGAAGTGGTTCACAGATACAATCAAAGTCACAAAAATAAAGGTCACAAAAAAGGCCTGTAAATTGAAATGTAAATAATTCCTCTTGTTGATAAAACGAGGTTTGGATCGAGGCATCCGTATATCCACATACAATGGGACAGTGGTCACTAATATCCAAAGCAAAGTTTGCTGCTTCAGTGTCTTTAGATATTTTTGTCAGATGTTACTATGGAATACTGAAGTATAATTACAAGCATTTCATAAGTGTCAAAGGCTTTTATTGACAATTACATAAAGTTGATTCAAAGTCAATATTTGCAGTGTTGACCCTTCTTTTTCAAGACCTCTGCAGTCCGTCCTGGCATGCTGTCAATTAACTTCTGGGCCACATCCTGACTGATGGCAGCCCATTCTTGCATAATCAATGCTTGGAGGTTGTCAGAATTTGTGGGGTTTTGTTATTCCCCCCGCCTCTTGAGGATTGACCACAAGTTCTCAATGGGATTAAGGTCTGGGGAGTTTCCTGGCCATGGACCCAAAATACCGATGTTTTGTTCCCCGAGCCACTTAGTTATCACTTTTGCCTTATGGCAAGGAGCTCCATCATGCTGGAAAAGGCATTGTTCGTCACCAAACTGTTCCTGGATGGTTGGGAGAAGTTACTCTCGGAGGATGTGTTTGTACCATTCTTTATTCAAGGCTGTAATCCTTGGGAAAAATTGTGAGTGAGCCCACTCCCTTGGCTGAGAAGCAACCCCACACATGAATGGTCTCAGGATGCTTTACTGTTGGCATGACAAAGGACTGATGGTAGCTCTTACCTTGTCTTGTCCAGACAAGCTTTTTTCCGGATGCTCCAAACAATTGGAAAGGGGATTCATCAGAAAAAAAGACTTTATCCCAGTCCTCAGCAGTCCAATCCCTGTACCTTTTGCAGAATATCAGTCTGTCCCTGATGTTTTTCCTGGAGAGAAGTGGCTTCTTTGCTGCCCTTCTTGACACCAGGCCATCCTCCAAAAGGCTTTGCCTCACTGTGCATGCAGATGCGCTCACACCTGCCTGCTCCCATTCCTAAGCAAGCTCTGTACTGGTGGTGCCCCGATCCTGCAGCTGAATCAACTTTAGGAGACGGTCCTGGCGCTTGCTGAACTCTCTTGGGCGTCCTGAAGCCTTCTTCACAACAATTGAACCGCTCTCCTTGAAGTTCTTGATTATCCGATAAATGGTTGATTTAGGTGCAATCTTACTGGCAGCAATATCCTTACCTGTGAAGCCCTTTTTGTGCAAAGCAATGATGACGGCACTTGTTTCCTTGCAGGTAACCATGGTTGACAGAGGAAAGAACAATGATTCCAAGCACCACCCTCCTTTTGAAGCTTCCAGTCTGTTATTCAAACTCAGTCAGCGTGACAAAGTGATCTCCAGCCTTGTCCTCGTCAACACTCACACCTGTGTTAACTTCTCTAGGATATGCCAAAAGCCAGAAAAAAATGTAGCGCGCCAAATTCAAATATATTACTATAAAAATAATCTTTCATGAAATCACACATGAAAGACACCAAATTAAAGCTACACATGTTGTGAATCTAGACAACATGTCTGATTTCAAAAAGAATTTACGGGGAAAGCACACCAAACGATTATGTACTCTCAGTACATAGCCACAGAAAAACAGCCATTTTTCCAGTCAAAGATAGTAGTCACAAAAAGCAGAAATAGAGATCAAATTAATCACTAACCTTTGATGATCTTCATCAGATGACACTCATAGGACATCATGTTACACAATACATTTATGTTTTGTTCGATAATGTGCATATTTATATCCACAAATCTTGGTTTACATTGGCGCCATGTTCAGAAATACCTCCAAAATATCCAGAGAAATTGCAGAGAGCCATGTCAAATAACAGAAATACTCATCATAAACTTTGATGAAAGATACATGTTTTACATAGAATTAAAGATACACTTGTTCTTAACCTTTTATGGCTGCAGGGCGGTGCCGGTTCACTTATGACAACAGCCCGTCTAAGTGCATGGCGCGAAATTCAAAATATATTTTTTAGAAATATTTAACTTTCACACATTAACAAGTCCAATACAGCAAATGAAAGATACACATCTTGTGATTCCAGCCAACATGTCCGATTTTTAAAATGTTTTACAGCGAAAACACCACGTATATTTATGTTAGCTCACCACCAAATACAAAAAAGGACAGACATTTTTCACAGCACAGGTAGCATGCACAAAACCAACCTAACTAACCAAGAAACAACTTCATCAGATGACAGTCTTATAACATGTTATACAATAAATCTATGTTTTGTTCGAAAAATTTGCATATTTGAGGTATAAATCAGTTTTACATTGCAGCTACCATCGCAGCTACCGTCACAAATAGCACCGAAGCAGCCAGAGTAATTAGACACCAACGTGAAATACATAAATACTCGTCATAAAACATTTCTGAAAAATACATGGTGTACAGCAAATGAAAGACAAACATCTTGTGAATCCAGCCAATATTTCCGATTTCTTAAGTGTTTTACAGTGAAAACACAATATAGCATTATATTAGCTTACCACAATAGCCAGAAACACAAGCCATTTACCAGCAGCAAAAGTTAGCGATCGTAACAAACCAGCAAAAGATATATAATTTTTGACTAACCTTGATAAGCTTCATCAGATGACAGTCCTATAACATCAGGTTATACTTACACTTATGTTTTGTTCGAAAATGTGCATATTTAGAGCTGAAATCAGTGGCTATACATTGTGCTAACGTAGCATCTTTTTCCCACAACGTCCGGATATTTTTCTGCCACTCACATATTCTGACCAAATTACTATTCATAAACATGACTAAAAAATACATGTTGTATAGGAAATGATAGGTACACTAGTTCTTAATGCAATCGCCGTGTTAGAATTCTAAAAATAACTTCATTACGACATCCAGCTTCCGTTATAGCGACAGAGTGCCCAAAATCTGGGCGCAAACTAATAGTAAGCATGTTCCGACAGATATATGAAATAACATCATAAAATGGGTCCTACTTTTGATGATCTTCCATCAGAATGTTGTACAAGGGGTCCTTTGTCGGGAACAATCGTTGTTTGGTTTTAGAATGTCCTCTTCTCCAGTCAATTAGCACGGAAAGCGGCGCAAAGCTCTCCTTCGTGAACAAACGCAGACAACGCAACACGCCTAACGTCCCGAAAAAATGTCAATAATCTAATAAAACTATATTGAAAAAACATACTTTACGATGATATTGTCACATTTATCAAATAAAATCAAAGCCGGAGATAGTAGCCGTCTATAACGACAGCTTTTCAGAAGGCAATCCCAGGGTCCTTTCTCGCGCCTTCCTGAAAACAATAAATTGGTGTCACGTCATGTCAAGAGCTTTTATTTGACCTCAGATCAAGTTATACACTCCATTTCTTCTCTCACTCCCTATTGACATCTAGTGGAAGGCGTATGAAGTGCATGTATACTAATACATATTAAGCACATTTATAGGCAGGCCCTGGAACAGAGCCCTCGATTTAAGATTTTTCACTTTCTGATGCAAATTAATTACTTAAAAATCATACAATGTGATTTTCTGGATTTTTGTTTTAGATTCCGTCTCTCATAGTTGAAGTGTACCTATGATAAAAATTACAGACCTCTACATGCTTTGTAAGTAGGAAAACCTGCAAAATCGGCAGTGTATCAAATACTTGTTCTCCCCACTGTATATTACTCTTACAGAATTTCCACGTGGGTGAGGATATTGGAAATTTAATCAAAGCCTACTAGATGATAAATTGTTTAGAACTAGGACAAACGAATTTATAACTGACTTTTTCAGACATAACATAGGTACAGCAGATCCCCATATTGTATGGGACACTTTTAAGTGTGCCTTTAGAGGCCATGCAATTCAGTACTCATCTATAAAACAAAAGCAATTTCGATCAAAAGAGTCCATATTAACAAAGGAAATTGAAGGACTAACAGCACAGTTAGATAGCAATAAAAACGGTACCATAGAGGAACAGAATAAGTTAGAGGAAAAACAAAAAGAAATGGAGGAACTTATTCAAGAAAGATCCAGTGTAATATATTACAAAAATAAAGCGAACTGGATGGAATATGGGGAAAAATGCACAAAATTATTTTTCAATCTTCAATATAGAAATGATACCAAAAATGTTTTATTAACATTTACATTTAAGTCATTTAGCAGACGCTCTTATCCAGAGCAACTTACAAATTGGAAAGTTCATACATATTCATCCTGGTCCCCCCGTGGGGAATGAACCCACAACCCTGGCGTTGCAAGCGCCATGCTCTACCAACTGAGCCACACGGGACATTAAAACTTGTTACAAATGATGGAGTCACGCATGATTCACCAAATGAAATTTTGAAAGAGGAAGTAAAGTACTTTAAGAATATGTTTTTGTTTCAGGATCCTCCATCTCCACTAACTGAAACTAGTTGTATGGATTTTTTTCCTAATAATAATGTAAAATTAACATCTGTACAGAAAGACTCATGTGAAGGCCAAATTACAGAGGAGGAACTGCTTGGTGCAATTTAAGCCTTTAAGGATGGGAAAACTCCAGGGCTGGATGGCATACCAGTGGAAGTATACAAAACTTTTTTTGATATACTCAAAGGACCATTATTAGCTTGTTTTAACCACTCCTATATAAATGATAGATTATCAGACACGCAACAAGAAGGTCTGATATCCGTATTACTGAAACAGGACCCAAGTGGTATAAATAAGGATCCAGTCCCATTTAAAAAAATTGGAGACCTCTTACACTTCAGTGTTGTGATACAAAAATCCTAGCAAAATGCTTGGCGCATAGAATTAAAAAAGTTTTGTCAGATATTATTCATCCTAATCAGACAGGTTTTTTACATGGACGATACATTGGAGATAATATAAGACAAGTACTGGAAACAATAGAACACTATGAAATATCGGGGACACCAGGCCTGGTTTTCAGAGCTGATTTTGAAAATGCTTTTGATAAAGTACGACTGGAGTTTATATATAAATGCCTAGAATATTTCAATTTTGGGGAATCTCTTATAAAATGGGTTAAAGTTATGTATAGTAACCCTGGGTGTAAAATAGTAAATAATGGCTACATCTCAGAAAGTTTTAAACTATCTAGAGGAGTAAAACAAGGTTGTCCACTATCGGCATATCTATTTATTATTGCCATTGAAATGTTAGCTGTTAAGATTAGATCCAACAATAATATTAAGGGATTAGAAATCCGTGGCTTAAAAACTAAGGTGTCATTGTACGCTAATGATTCATGTTTTCTTTTTAAACCACCATTAGAGTCTCTCCATGGCCTCTTAGAGGATCTAGATACTTTTGCTATCCTCTCTGGATTAAAACCAAATTATGATAAGTGTACCATATTACATATTGGATCACAAAAAAATTCACATTTTACATTACCATGTAGTTTACCAATTAAATGATCTGACAGAGATCTGGACATACTCAGTATACAAATCCCAAAAGAAAGAAATGATCTCATTCCAATACATTTTTATAGAAAGTTAGCAAAAATAGATAAGATCTTGCTACCATGGAAAGGAAAAGACCTGTCTATTTGTGGAAAAATCACCCTGATTAACTCTTTAGTTAGATCACAGTTTACCTATTTGCTTATGGTTTTGCCTACACCTATTGACCTGCTTTTTAAATTATATGAACAAAAAATATTTAATTTTATTTGGAACAGCAGGCCAGATAAAATTAAAAGGGCCTATTTATATAACGATTATGAATTCGGAGGGCAGAAATGATTAAATATTAAAACATTAGACCTCTCACTAAAGGCATCAGTCATACAAAAGTTATACTTAAATCCAAACTGGTTCTCTAGTAAATTAGTATGAATGTCTCATCCTATGTTCAAGAATGGCCTTTATCCCTTTATTCAGATTACACCTGCTCACTTTTGGTTGTTTGAAAACGAAATAATCTCAAATAAAAAAAAATCTTAATTTTTTAAACAAGCCTTAGAAAGTTGGTTGCAATTTCAGTTTAATCCACCTGGAAGGACAGAACAAATAGTACAACAAATATTGTGGTTAAATTCAAATATACTAATTGATAAAAAAAAACGATTTATCGAGAGAAAAAAAGAAAAGAAAAAAAAGGTCTAATTTTAGTGAATGATATCATAAATAGGACTGGTGGAGTTGTCACACATGCAGCTAACAGACATATGGAAATGTCTGCTGTATTTAAGACCGTATTAAAATCTCCCACCATAATAATAGAGTCTAGTGTTGCTTGTAGAGTTGATAAATTCTTATATATATTTTCAAAGAAGCTTGGATCATCATTATTTGGACCGTACAGGTTAATAAGCCATATCTGTTTATTGTCCAATAACATATTTAAAATAATCCATCTACCTTGAGGATCTGTTTGGACAATTTGCACATTTGGATCAAAATTATTGTTAATTAAAACCATCACCCCTTTTGAATTTCTTTGCCCATGGGAGAAATATATTTCACCCCCCGAGTTCTTTTTCCACAAAACTTCATCTAAAAGTTTGGTGATCTGTTTGTTCACTTGGCTTTCAAAGACCTTAGAAAGGCAGGGTAGGATAGATATAGGTCTATAGCAGTTTGGGTCTAGAGTGTCTCCCCCTTTGAAGAGGGGGATGACCGCGGCAGCTTTCCAATCTTTAGGGATCTCGGACGATACGGTAAGAGAGGTTGAACAGACTAGTAATAGGGGTTGCAACAATGTCGGCGGTAGTGGTGGTAGTGTGATGGTTTGCTGCCTCTGGACGACTTGCCTTAATAGAAGGAACCATGAATTCTGCTCTGTATCAGAGAATTCTACAGGAGAATGTCAGGACGTCTGTGAGCTGAAGCTGAAGAGTAGATGGGTCATGCAGGGATCCAAAACACAATCAAGTTTACATGAAAATGGTTAAAAAGCTAAACATTGGATGTTTTGGAATGGCCTAGTCAAAGTGCAGACCTAATCCCAATTGAGATTTTGTGTCAGGTCTTGAAACGACCAGTTCATGGTTGAAAGCCCACAAATGTCACTGAGTTAAAGCAGTTCTGCATGGAAGAGTGGGTCAGACTTCCTCCACAGCGATGTGAGACTGATCAACAACTACAGGAAGCGTTTGGTTGGAGTCATTGCAGATGAAGGTGGCACAACCAGTTATTGAGTGTTAGGGGGCAATTACTTTTTCACACAGGTGCATTGGGTGTTGCATAACTTTTAATTAAATCAAGTATCCATTTTTTTTTGTTATTTGTAAACTGAGGTATCTGTTATCTATTTATTTGTTTGAAGATCTGAACATTCAGTATTAAAAATATGCAAAAATAGAGAATCAGAAAGGGGGCAAATACTTTTTAATGTATCTGTGTAGGTGTTGTGTCTCAGCCAGTGATCTCTATTATTGGAACCAAAGACTGGGGGGTGGTCCTGAAGTGTGAGTCTGGAGGCTGGCTTCCTGAACCTAAGATGGAGTGGCTGGACAGTTCTGGAACCATCCTCCCTGCTGATGGACCTCCAGAGAGACACAGGGACTCAGAGGGCCGCCACACTGTGAGACAACATGTCACCGTGAACAAGACTGACACCAACAGGTTCACCTGTAGAGTTAATCAGACGGAGATCAACCACCTGAAGGAGACAGAGATTCATGTCCCAGGTGAAGTCTTCATTGGTTAACCCAAATACCTGAGACCCCTTGTTAGTGGATGACAGTTTCTTAAGGGATGACCTTAAGCTGTTTTCAGCTGTTCTTTTTTTTTTACTGTATTTATAAATGTTTACTTCCTGTACAGTGTATATACAGTACCAGTCAAAAGTTTGGACACATCTACTCATTCAAGGGTTTTTCTTTATTTTTACTATTTTCTACATTGTAGAATAATAGTGAAGACATCAAAACTATGAAATAACACATATGGAATCATGTAGTAACCTAAAAGTTGTTAAACAAATCAACATATATTTGAGATTCTTCAAAGTAGCCACCCTTTGCCTTGATGACAGCTGATTGATGAAGCCTGAGTAGATGTGTCCAAAACTTTTGACAGTATGGCAGGTGTTGTTGTAATGGTTTGACATGGCTTCTCTGTTTCAGATGAGGCATTTCCTAAATCACAAGTAGGGTTGATTGTTGGTCTACTAATACTAGCAGCTGTTGTAGTTCTTGCTGCTTCAGCTGGTGTCTACAAGTGGAGAAAATATATTATAGGTGAGTTTAACCTTGATGTCTGACTGGTCCTTGATGGTTTAACATATAGAGATGGTGGTTATACTGTATTCATTAGTGGTAGAGTAAGGAACTGGTTAACATATAGAGATGGTGGTTATACTGTATTCATT
>NW_019948463.1:13171-19401 GCF_002910315.2 Salvelinus sp. IW2-2015
TTGCTCCTCATTACACACCACGGACCAGCAGCGTCTGGTTGCTCCTCAATACACACCACAGACCAGCAGCGTCTGGTTGCTCCTCATTACACACCACAGACCAACAGCGTCTGGTTGCTCCTCATTACACACCACGGACCAGCAGTGTCTGGTTGCTCCTCATTACAGACCTTTACATCATCAACATATGAATCACTACCAAACTTCTTGTATGACCTATTATATACCATATAAGGCCTTTGGAACTGTGGTTTTCCTAGATATGGCTACTATATTGTGATCACTACATCATATGGATCTGGATACTGCTTTAGAGCAAATATCTGCAGCATTAGTAAAGATGTGATCAATACATGTTGATGATTTAATTCCTGTGCTGTTTGTAAATACCCTGGTAGGTTGACTGACAACCTGATCCAGGTTGCAGGCACAAGTTACAGTTTGAAGTTTTTTCCTGAGTGGACAGCTTGATGAAAGCCAGTCAGTATTTAAATCACCCAGATATACCTCTCTGTTGATATCACATACATTATCAAGCACTTCACACATATTATCCAGATACTGACTGTTAACACTTGGTGGTGTATAGCAGCTTCCCACCAGAATGGGCTTTAGGTGAGGCAGATGAACCTGTAGCCATATTACTACAACAGTATTTAACATTACCCAGATACTGACTGTTAACACTTGGTGGTGTATAGCAGCTTCCCACCAGAATGGGCTTTAGGTGAGGCAGATGAACCTGCAGCCATATTACTTCAACAGTATTTAACATGAGATCCTCTCTAAGCTTTACAGGAATGTGGTTCGCAACACCGCCCCCGTTGGCATTACTGTATTTTCTGTAGATGTTATAACCATGTATTGCTGCCACTGTATCATCAAAGGTGTTATCTAAGTGAGTTTCAGAGATGGTCAGAATATGAGTTTCAGAGATGTCATCTGTTACAAGCAAGGTATTGACTTCATGGACCTTGTTTCTTAGGTTAAGATAGAGGGCGCTATTTTCACTTTGGGGAAAAATCGTGCCCAATTTAAACGGCCTCATACTCTATTCTTGCTCGTACAATATGCATATTATTATTACTATTGGATAGAAAACACTCAAGTTTCTAAAACCGTTTGAATTATATCTGTGAGTAAAACAGAACTCATTTTGCAGGGTTTATACAATAATTACTGAATGGTGGTCAACTGTTAATCACAGACCTCATGGTATTACATAACTGAATGGGTGGCAGTTCAATGTTAAAATCACAGACTCATGGTATTTACCTTATAATCTGATGGGTCAACTGAACTGTAATCACAGACCTCATGCGTTTATTACTATAATCTAATGGTCAATGTAATCACAGACCTCATGGTTTATATACTATAATACTGAATGGGATCAACTGTTAATCACAGGACCTCATGGTTATTACTATAATACGATGGGTCAACTGTAATCACAGACCTTCATGTTTTATTACTATAATTACTGTGGGTTAAACTGTTTTAATCACAGGAACCTCATGGTTTATTACTATAATACTGATTGGGTCAACCTGTAATACCACAGACTCTGGTTTATTACAAATACTGATGGGGGTCAACTGTTATCACAGAACCTCTGCGGTTATTTACTATAATACTGAGGGAGGTTCAGACTGTTAATCACAGACCCTCATGTTGTTATTACTATTAATACTGATGTCGACTGTAATCACGACCTCAATGGTTATTACTTTAATAATACTGATGAGGTCAATCTGTTAATCCACCAGAACCTCATTGGTTTATTACATAATACTGATCGGGGGTCAACTGTTAAAAAATCACAGACCTCATGGTTTTATTATTACTTTATAATTCTGATGGAGTCAACTGGTTAATCACAGACCTCATTTGAGTATTACTATATTTACTTGATGGCGTCAACTAAGTTAAATCACAGACCTCATGGTTTATTATCTATAATACTGATTGGGTCAAACTGTTAATCACAGGACCTCATGGTTTATTACTATAATACTGAATGGCCGATCCACTGTTAATCACAGAACCCTCATGGTTTTATTACTATATACTGATGGAGTCTCAAACTGTGTAATCACAGACCTCATGGTTTACTACTATAAACTGATGGGGTCAACTGTTAATCACCAAGACCCATGGTTTATTACTAATAATACTGATGGGGTCAACTGTTAATCACAGAACCTCATGGGGTTTATTACTATAATACTGATGGGTCAAACTGGTTAATCCACAGACCTCATGGTTTATTACTATTATACTGATGGGGTCAACTGTTATCACAGACCTCATGTTTATTACTATAATACGATGGGTCAACTTGTTTTAATCACCAGACCTTTCTGTTGGTTTAAATTTTTACTATAATACTGATGGGTCAACTGTTAATCCACAGACCTCATGGTTTTTATAACTTATTAATTACTGATGGGTCAACTGTTAATCACAGACCTCATGGTTTATACTATAATAACTGATGGGTCAACTGTTTAATCAACAGGACCTCAATGGTTTATTACTATAATACTGATGGGTCAACTGTTAATCCCACAGACCTTCATGGTTTATTCTATAATACTGATGGCGTCAACTCTGTTTTAATCACAGACCTCATGTTTATTACCTATAATACTGATGGTGCTGTCAAACTGTTTTCAAATCACAAGGAACCTCATGGTTTATTTACTATAATACTGATTGGGTAACTGTTAATCACAGACCTCATGGTTTATTACTATAATACGGATGGGTCGTCACTGTTAGATCACAGACCCTCATGGTTTTATTACTATAATACTGATGGGTCAACTGTTAATCACAGACCTCATGGGTTTATATACTATAATACTGATGGGGTGTAAACTGTAAATTCTGTGTCGTTGTTTAAAATGTCCCTCTTGTTTCTACAGTATATAACTCTACATCTAACCTGACTAATAATGTCCCTCTTGTTCTACAGTATATTTAACTCTCATTCCAGCCTGACTAGTTAATGTCCTCTTGTTCTACCAGTAATATAAACTCTACATCTAACCTGACTATAATTCCTTCTTGTTCTACAGATATAAACTCTACAATCTAACCTGACTAGTAATGTCCGTCTTGTTCTACAGTTGTTAATAACCTACATCTTAACCTGACTAGTAATGTTTCCTCTTACAGTATATATCTACAATCTAACCTAACTAGTAATGTCTCTTGTTATTCTACAGGTATATAACTCTACATCTAACCTGACTAGTAATGTCTCTTGTTCTACAAGTATATAAACTCTACATCTAACCTGACTAGATCTCATGCCCAGATTTGTGCGCACAGGACACAAGGATCACCTGTATTCAAGAAGGTTAACAACGGGGGGCTTTTCCATTAGCATCTGAGGCTGCACAAGAAGGACTTGATCCCTGATGAGATGAAAGTCTCAAGATCGTGCTGCTCGAAACAAGCCAGGACCAGATGAGACTGGTTGGTTTGTTGGCCCTAGAAAAAAAGCAAAAGACACAACAAGAGTGAAATCAGACTTTTACAGGAAATTTCTACTGGATTCTGGAACCTGACGTTTGTCATTGACCTGGGTTAAGAAACCTTCTACCTCTGGTTTACATATCACTGGAATATAAACCTTATCAGTTCTATCACCTGTGGTAAGAACCTGTCTACCTCTCTTTACATATCAACTGGAAATATAAACCTCATCTAGTCTATCACCTGCGGTAAGAACCTCCTCTACTCTGGTTACATATCACTGGAAATATAAACCTTATCTTAGTCTATCCACCTGGGTAAGAGAACCTTCTCTACCTCTGGTCTACATATCCCACTGGAAATTAAACCTTATCTAGTCTATCACCTGGGTAAGAACCTGTCTCTCTGTGACATTAATCACTGGAAATATAAACCTTATCCTAGTCTATCACCTGTGGTAAGAACCCTCGTAACCTCTGGTTACATTATCACTGGAAAAAACCTTATCTAGTCTATCACCTGGGGTAAAACCTGTCTACCTCTGGTACATATCATGAATATCAAACCTTATCTAGTCTATCACCTGGTAGAACCCTGTCTACCTCTGGTTACATATCACTGGAATATAAAACCTTATTAGTTCTATCACCTGGTAGAACCTCTCTACCTCTGTTACATATCACTGGAATATAAACCTTATCTAGTCTATCACCTCGGGTAAGAAAACCTTGTTCTACTCTGCGTTACATATCACTGGAATATAAAACCTTATCTAGTCTATCACCTGGGGTAAGAACTAGTCTACCTCTTGGTTACATATCACTGGAAATAAAAACCTTATCTAGTAATATCACCTGGTTAGAACCTCTCTTACCTCTGGTTACATATCACTGCGATATTAAACCTTATCTTAGTTCTATCACCTGTGGTAAGAACCTCTCTACCTCTGGTTACATATCACTTGGAATATATAAAACCTTATTCTAGTCTAATCACGCTGGGGGAAGACCCTCCTACCTCTGGTTACATATCAAACCTGTTATTTAAAAAAAAAGTCTACCATATTAGGATAAATTTTCTGACACTCACCTATTCTAATAAATAACTAATCATAGACTTTACTAAAAATACATGTTGGACAGGCAAAAATCTAAAGATGGCTTAGTTCTTAATGCAATCGCCGTGTTAAGAATTCCTAAAAATAACTTTACATTACGACATGCAAGCTTACGTTATGGCGGAGAGGAGCGCCCAAAAATCTGGGCGCAAAACTAATAGCTACACATGTTCGACAGATATATATGAAATAAACATCATAAAATGGGGTTGTAGGGAGGTAGAGATACTGGGGTCCTACTTTGATGATCTTTCCATCAGAATGTTTGTACAAGGAGGCTTCGTCCAGACGTCGTGTTGTTTGGTTTTTAGAAACGGCCTTTTTTTTCCCTCTCCTTCGCCACAACTCCTGAAAAAATGCAATAATTTGATTAAACTATATTGAAAAAAACATACTTTTACGATGATATTGTCACATTTATCAAAATAAACTCCAAGCCGGAGAATATTACACGTCATATAGGGAAGCTTTTTCAGAAGCCAAAACTATGTCCATCCCGAACAGAGGAAATTGAGGTCATTCAAGGAGGCCTCTTTTCACCACTAGAATCCCATTTCACTCTCACGCCTATTGACATTTACATTTACATTACAATTTAAAGTCATTTTAGCAACGCTCTTATCCGGAGCGACCTTACAAATTTGGTGCATTCACCTTATGAATCCATGGAAACAACCACTATTACAAATAGTGCAAATTCTAACTCTTTAAGGGGGGGGGGTTAGAAGGGGATTACTTTATCCTTAATCCTGGTTATTCCTTAAAGAGGTGGGGTTTCAGGTGTCTCCGGAAGGTGGTGATTTGACTCCGCTGACCTGGCGATCCAGTGAGCGGAGTTTTGTTTCCACCATTGGGTGCCCAGGCCCAGCGAACAGTTTTGACTGGCTTGAAGCGGTAACTGTACTTCCTCATGAGGTAGGGAGTGCGAGCAGGCCAAGAGGTGGATGAACGGCAGTGCCCTCTGTTTGGGATGTAGGCTGATCAGAGCCTGAAGGTACGGAGGTGCCGTTCCCCTCACAGCTCCGTAGGCAAGACCATGGTCTTTTTTTGTTAGCGGATGCGAGCTTTCAACTGGAAGCCAGTGGATGAGAGCGGAAAGGAGCGAGGTGACTGTGAGGACTGGGAAAGTTGAACACCAGACGGGCTGCGGCGTTCTGGATTGAGTTGTAGGGGTTTAATGGCACAGGCAGGGAAGCCCCCAGCCAAACAGCGAGTTGCAGAGAATCCAGACGGTGAGATGACAAGTGCCTGGATTAGGACCTGCCGCCGCTTCCTGTGTGAGGCAGGGGGGAGGGTTCGTTACTCTGCGGATGTTGTAGAGCCATGAACCTATAAAACGCCAACCTAATTATTAAACGGAACGGGGCCACCGCCTTGATGTTGGATTGAGAACGAAGTGTTGTCCAGGATCACGCGACGGTCTTAGCGCTCTGGGAGGAGGACACAATGGAGTTGTCAACCGTGATGGCGAGATCAAATGGAACGGGCAGTCCTTCCCCGGACATCTAGTGGAAGGCGTAATGAAGTGTGCCATGGTATAGGTCATAAACTCAAGCAAAATGATAGGGAGGGCCTGGAACAAGCCTCGACTTTGAGGAATTTTTCACTTTCTGACAGAAGTTTGCCT
>NW_019948463.1:24865-35656 GCF_002910315.2 Salvelinus sp. IW2-2015
AGAGGAGAGAGATTACTACACACTATCTACAGTACTAAAAATCCCATGTCTAGGTGTGTGTATAGTGCGTATATTATTTGAGTATATGTGTCTTGTGCCTATGTTGTGTCTCTTCTCAGTCCCCTGTTCACCGTATGTGTATTTTATCTGTATATTTAAATCTGATTCTCTTGCCTGCATCAGTACCTATGTGGAATATGAGTTCCATGTAAGTCATGGATCTATGTAGTATGTGCACCTCCCAAGTCCCTGTTCTTGACTATGGGGACTGTGAAGAGACGCTCTGGGGCATGTCTTGTGGGGTATGAATGGGCTGTCCGAGCCTGTGGTGTTATATTTAGACAGACCAGCTCAGTGGCAATTAACATGTCAATACTTTCTCATAAATACAAGTAGTGTATTGATAGTTTTCAATCTCGACCTTTGAGACCAGGAGAGTATTACAAAGCATATTTATTAATGTATAGCTCTCTGTGTACATCCCAAGAGGGCCAGCTGTGCTGCCCTGTTCTGAGCCAACTGCACAGTCATGTGAGACAAAACTAGCGACCTGCCTTGTTGTAGTTTAACTTCTTATGGATGAGAGGCACTAGTTCCACGTTTGTGATGACATCACCGCCCCCTGCCCATAGTGAATGCCTGCTAACTTGTGTCCCAAGAAGGCTATATATGCCATATGTATTAATACTATTGGACTGTTTCTAAACTGGTTGAATGATGTCTCTGAGATAACAGAACTCATATGGCAGGCAAAAAACCTGAGAAAAATCTTGAGGTGTTCAACTCTTGCCTATCCAATATACCGTGTAAGTTTGGTCCGATTGCACTGAGGCTTCCACTAGATGTCAACAGTCCTTTAGACCTGTTTCAGGCTTCTACTGTGGGGAGAGAATAAGAGCTGTTCTAGGTTCAGGCGCCAGGCCGTGAGAGGTAGCTGGCATTTCTTTTCATTTCAATAAGACAAAGAATTGTCCGGTTTGAAACATGTATTGAAGATTTTGATAAAAACATCCTAAAGATTGATTCATACATTGTTTGACATGTATCTACGATTGTCAGTATAACTTTGTTTGTTGCTTTGTCTAGATGCCATCTCTGTACACACTGGACACTGAACACAGATGTGCCATGCGGCCCACGTCATGAAATTTTGGAGTTGTGAACTAAATGCGGGCAGACATCAAAAAGGAGGTATTTTGACATACAATTATGGACTTTATCAAACTAAACAAAAATGTATTGTAGAGCTGGATTCCTGGGAGTGCATTCTGATGAAAAGATCAATCAAAGGTATGAATATTTATACATGCTTTATTTCTGACTATTCGTTGACTCAGGACAACATGGCGGGTAATCTGAATGGCTTGTTCTTTGGTGCGGCTGGAAGCGCTGGTACTCATTTTGACTTAATTGCATGGTGATGTGCTTTTTCGGTCAGAAGCTTTTTTGAAAATCTGCACACAGCGGTTGCATTATGGAGAAGTATATTTTAATTCACAAAAATGTTAAACACTGTGTATTTCATTCAACATTTATGGTGATATTTCATGTTAATTGATGTGGCGCTCTGCAAAATCACCGGCGATGAGTTTTGGAAGGCAAAAACATTATCTGACACGAACGTTGCCAATGTAAACAGATTTTGTGGCATATACAAGATGAACTTTATCGGACAAAACATACATACATTGTGTAACAATGAAGTCCTATTGGAGTGATACTTTACACTGATGAGTAGAACATCAAAAGGTTAGTGATCATTTTTATCTCTATTTCTGCTTTTTGGCTGGAAAAATGCTGTGTTTTTCTGGGACGAGGTCTGGACCTAACAAATCACATGGTAGCTTTCGTCGTCAATGCCTTTTTTGAAATTCAGCCACTGTTGGGGATTAACAAGTGGTATCTTTAAAATGGTGGTATAATACTTGTATGTTTGAGGAATTGATAATTATGAGATTTCTGCCTTTTTGAATTTGGCACTCCTACACTCACTTGCTGTTTCAATATCGAAATCCCGTTAACGGGATTTCAGCCCATCTCATCCCTAAGAAGTTTAAAGCAGAGCAGACGGGTTGATTATTAGACAGACTTCTCCCCATTTCAGCTACTGTTGTATAGTGTTGTGACCATGACAGTTTACAATCCAGGGTTACTCCAATTAGGTTTAGTCATCTTCAACTTGCTCAATGGTTCTACATTATGTATTCCTAGAAGTAGTTTGAGGTTTTAGGTTTATAGTGTGTTTTATTTCCAAATACATGCTTTTGTAATTTTATAAATATTTAGGAACTAAACTTATTCTTTGCCCCCCACACTGCTGAACTAACTGCAGCTCTTTGTAAGTGTTGCAGTCATTTCAGTCGCTGTAGTAACTGACATGTATGTGTGATCATCTCACATAACAGGCGTGTCGTTAGAAAATTTGAAAAAAGGGTCCTAAACAGCTGCCCCTGGGAATTGCCTTGATTTAACCTGGATTATGTTGGAGAGGCTTCGCATTACAAGAACCCTGTTTGTAAAGAAAACCCCTGGGTTAGAAGTAACTCTTTATCCACATTATAGCAGGGGGTGTAAAGCCAATAACACATACATGTTTTCCAGCAGCAGATACCGTAATATATGTTTGATATTGTCAAAAGCCGCACTGAAAGTCGAACAAGACAGCCCCCACAATTATTTTTATCAATCTTTGGCTCAGCCAATAGTTATTTGTTCCAAGATGGCAAAGCAGTAAGCACGTTCATGTTTGTATTGTCGTGTCTGTATAGATATATTATATATAGATATATTGTTACACCTTTCTTCGCAATATCTTTTTATATTTTATTATCCAAGAACATCATACTAAAAAAGCTTCCTTGCAACCGCCCGCCACCAATTACAAAAAAAAGTATATTTAACTCAATCTGAAAATCCACAATAGAAAGCTAACCAGAAGCTCGAGCTACCCAGAGCTAGCCAGAAGCTACCAGAAGCTAGCCAGAAGCTAGCAGAGGCCTACAGAAGCTACTCCAGGAGTTTAGGCCAGAAGCTACCCAGGAGTTAGCCAAGAAGCTAGCCAGAAGCTAACCAGAAGCTAGCCAGAAACTAACCTGAAGCTAACCAGAAGTTAGGCTGTTACTGGCTAACGTTAGTATTTCGAGCTAAACCAGTTTTGTGGTAATCAGCTATTCCTTTGCTCGATAATCTATCACCACTTTTGTACACCGCGACTCAGCCAGAAACATACCGGACCTATTTTTCTCCAATATCCCCAGATTTTCAACCGCAAGCTCTGGACATTTACACTTGATTTCGCAGCTAGCTACGCTGCAAACCCGTTGTGTCTATTGCCTTACGTCGATCCCCGGAGCAAACTTAAATTATTCCGGAGCTACCCAGACTAAGAGTTTCCATCAGCCATTCCTGGCTACAATCACCTATCCGGAACCCGTTTTAACTGCCGACTGCGGAGCCCCACCGGGCCTTCACGACTGACTACCGACGTTTATCTGCCAGGGAGTTATCCACTTGGCACCTCCGTCGCGACGTTCCCTGAAGCCCTCATCTGGGGCCCGCTAATTCGTTAGCTGTCTTATCGGCTGCTATCCTGAAATAAGTATATCGGACAATTTTTCTTGGGTTCCACGTAAAACTATATCTATTGTTGCCAATTGGATTGGATCCCCATCTACGCAACACGTGAACCCACTTAATCTACCGACGGAAAATGCGACGATGGTGACGTAAAAATAGACTTCCGTCCATGCTATCTTGCTACTCGATAGCCATCTACGCGGCCAGCTTCTGGATCGCCGTGCCCCAACCAAACCTCTACTCACTGGAGCCCTTAATTGATGCACTCGATTAGCATGCCTCTCCTTAATTGTAAAATATGCTTGTCCATTGTTGTCTCTGGTAGTGTTTATGGCGGTATTTTCACTGTAAAGCCTCTAGCCCTGCTCACGTATACCATATCCAACCTTCATGTTTCCACTAACTCACACTAGTATGACGCGATGACATTCACCTGAGCTTACAAGTGATGTTTTTCTGTGAGACAATAATCTCTCTTCATCATCACTCAATACCTAGGTTTTACCTCCCACTGTATTCCACAATCCTAACTCATACCTTTGTCGTACATTATTCCTTTAAGCTATTTTATCGCCCCAGAAACTCTTTTACTCTTGTTCTAGACGTTCTAGGCGACCAATTTCTCATAGCTTTTAGCCGTACCTTATCCTACTCCTCCTCTGTTCTTCTGGTGATCTCGCTAGAGGTCGAATACCAGAGCCCAAATGCAGTACCTAGCTCACACTCCTATTCCCCAGGCGCCTCTTTTGATGAACTTCTGTAACCGTAAGTAGCCTGTGGTTGTCCATGCATGTTACATTAGGAAGCCCTCCCTAAAGTTTGTTTGTTCACTGCTTTAGCACCACTCTGCAACCGGATGTTTTAGCACGTGTCTGAATCCTGCTATAGAAACGACCACCAAAAATGTCTGACATTTCATCGCCTAATCTACAAGCATTTTTCAGACAAAGATGAAAGGCAAAGGGGCGGTTGTTTAAAACCTCCAAAAGACCTACTCAATAAATTGGATTGCAGTCTATCACAGTGCCTCCGTTGTGTCACCACAAACCCCATATATACCACCACTGGCGACCTGACCTCTCGTTGCTGGCCCCGCTTCATACTCGTCGCCAAACCGCACTGGCGTTCCAGGTCATATACAAGACCCGTGCTAGTTAAAGTCCCCCCTTATCTCTGCTCGCTGGTTCACCATAGAGCCACCTACTGTAGCACGCGCTCCAGCAGGTATATCTCTCTAGTCGACCCCCAAAACGCAATTCTTCCTTGTGGCCGCCTCTCCTTTCCAGGGTTCTCTGTGCCAATTGACGGAAACGAACTAAAAAACTCTTGAAATTGGAAACACCTATCTCCCTCACTATGCTTTTAAGCACCAGCTTGTCAGAGCACGCCATCAGATTACTGCACCTGTAACATAGCCCATCTATAATTAGCCCAAAACAACTACTCTTCCCTCTGTATTTTTTTTCATTTATTTAGCTCCTTTGCACCCTATTATTTCTATCTCTACCTTTGCACATTCTTCCCACTGCTGCACGTTCCTGACCTGTTTTCTGTTATTTATAGTGCCTGTGTTAGTCGGGTCAGGGCTGAGCAGTCTAATTTATGTGTTTCTATGCTTGGTTAATTGGGTACCTGATATGGGTTCTCAATTAGAAGGCAGGTGGTTTCATTTCCTCGATTGAAGCCATATTAAGGGTGTTCACATTGTTGTGGGTGGTTGTCTCCTGTTTCTGTATGGGTTGCTTCCACACGGGAACTGTTTCGGTTTGTTCGTTCGTTTTGGTAGTCTGTTTTCCCTCGTTCGTGCGTTCTTCGTACATGTAAGTTTCTATCGTTCAGGTCAGTCTACATTCGGTTTTGTTATTGTTGTTTAGTATCAAGTATAGTTCGTTTTTTGTCTTGTTTAAATAAATTATAATGTCATTTCACAACGCTGCGTTTTGGTCGAATCCCTGCTCCTCCTCTTCGGATGAAGAGGAGGAGGAAATCCGATACAACTGCAAACCAACCATTCCAGTGTTTTTACTTGCTTATTGTATTTATTTCGCCGCCATGGCCTTTTTTTATATTTTTATTTAATTATATATATATATATATAAATAAAAAATAAATAACATTTGTGTAAGTGCTGTGCTTGTTGAATGTCCTTCCCTATCAGCATGCTGAAAGTCTTGTCAATTTGTTTACTGTAAAATATCATTGCATCTGTGTTATGGGAGTTTTATGAATAATGACTAAAATATGTATACATTTGACTTAAACAGAATGAGAACGCTACAGAATACTACTATGTTACTGTATGAATGAATCTTATTATAATCATAATGCTGAATGTAATGTGAATGTTATGTGTTCCTTGTTAGAAAGAATGGGTTTATCTTCAGACAGGCTAGAATGATGTCTCTACCCAGGGAGGGTAAAGACCTTGGGTTGGTTGTAGATAGTCTAACAGATGGCAGACAGACAGGCTAGAATGATGTCTCTACCCAGGGAGGGGAAAGACCTTGGGTTGGTTGTAGATAGTTTAACAGGTGGCAGACAGTAATGAGAACTCCAACTGTACTGCCATTGTATCCGAGAGGAGGATGGACATTAAAACCTATGACATCATCTTTATTATATAACCTGATGTAAAATGTACTATGATCAGTACTCTCGAGAATAAACGCTATTGATTGATTGATTTTGAAAACTGGTTTCTGTCCATTTACTGCTAATAAGTATCTTACAAATTCTTATGTATGGGCAGAGTGTTTTAATTGAATTGGTTGATAAACATATAGGAATTAAATTCCTTTAACAATCTGGTCAAACACAATTTTTTCCAGAAGTTTACTAGAGGTCGGTAACAGGCTGATTGGTCGGCTATTTGAGCCATTAAAGGGGGCTTTATTATTCTTAGGAAGCGGAATGACTTTTGCTTCCCTCCAGGCCTGATTGAAGAAATGGCAAATAAGAGTGGCAATATGGTCCGCTATTATCCTCAGTAATTTTTCATCCAGATTGTCAGACCCCGGTGGCTTGTCATTATTTCTCCTCTTCCACACTCACTTTATGGAATTCAAAATGGCAATTTTTGTCTTTCATAATTTGGTCAGATATACTTGGATGTGTAGGGTAAACAAAGCTTTTTACGGTCTTTATATAATTTATTTTTGTTTCAGTAGTTTCTTCTTTTTATTTAGTTTGAATTTGAAACACGTTTGCCGATGAGTTGGGCTGCCAGACTTAATTTCCATACCTTTTTCATCACCCTTCTCACTTTTTCAATTCCTCATCAATCCAATTTAACAGTTTTTACAGTAATTTTCTTAATGGTGCTTATTAGCAGCGTCTGGTTGCTCCTCATTACACACCACAGACCAGCAGTGTCTGGTTGCTCCTCATTACACACCACAGACCAACAGCGTCTGGTTGCTCCTCATTACACACTACAGACCAGCAGCGTCTGGTTGCTCCTCATTACACACCACGGACCAACAGCGTCTGGTTGCTCCTCATTACACACCACAGACCAGCAGCCGTCTGGTTGCTCCTCATTACACACCACGACCAGACAGCGTCTGGTTGCTCACTCAATTTAACACCCACAGACCAGCAGCGTCTGGTTTGCTCCTCATTACACACCACAGACCACAGCGTCTGGTTGCTCCTCATTACACACCACAGACCAGCAGCGTCTGGTTGCTCCTCATTACACACACAGAAACCAGCAGCGTCTGGTTGCTCCTCATTTACACACCACGACCAGCAGCGTCTTGTTGTCTCCTCATTACACACCACACAACCACAGCGTCTGGTTGCTCCTCATTCACACCACAGACCAGCAGCGTCTGTGCCTCCTCATTACTAGCACACGAGCAGCGTCTGGTTTGCTCCTCATTAACACACCCACAGACCAGCAGCGTCTGGTTGCTCCTCATTACACACCACAGACCAGCAGCGTCTGGTTGCTCCTCATTACACACCACACGACCAGCAGCTGTCTGGTGTTGCTCCTCATTACACACCACAGACCAGCAGCGTCTGGTTGCTCCTCATTACACACCACAGACCAGCAGCGTCTGGTTGCTCCTCATTACACACCACAGACCAGCAGCGTCTGGTTGCTCCTCATTACCACACCACAGACCCAGCAGGCGTCTGGTTGCTCCTCATTACACACCACAGACCAGCAGGTCTGGTTGCTCCTCATTACACACCACAGACCAGCAGCGTCTGGTTGCTCCTCATTACATCACCACAGACCAGCAGCGTCTGGTTGCTCCTCATTATACACACCACGACCAACAGCGTCTGGTTGCTCTCATTACACACCACAGGATCCAACGCAGCGTCTGGTTGCTCTACATTCACACCACAGACCAGCAGCGTCTGGTTGCTCCTCAATACACACCACAGACCAGCCAGCGTCTGGTTGCTCCTTCATTACAACACCACAACACACAGCGTTCTGGTTGCTCCTCATTACACACCACAGACCAGCAGCGATCTCGGTTGCTCCTCATTACACACCACAGAACCAAACAGCGTCTGGTTGCTCCTCATTACACACCAAGACCAGCAGCGTCTGGTTTGCTCCTCTCATTACACACCACAGACCAGCAGCGTCTGGTTGCTCCTCATTACACACACCACAGACCAGCAGCGTCTGGTTGCTCCTCAAATTACACACCACAGACCAAGAGCGTGTGTGTTGCTCCTCATTACACACACACAGACCAGCAGCGTCTGGTTGCTCCTCATTACACACCCACAGACCAGCAGCGTCTGGTTGCTCCTCATTAACACCACAGACCAGCAGCGTCTGGTTGCTCCTCATTAACACACACAGACCAGCAGCGTCTGGTTGCTCCTCATTACACACCACAGACCAGCACGCGGTTATGGCGTCGTTGCTCCTCATTATCACACCACCAAGACCCAAGCAGCGCTCTCGGTTGCTCCTCATTCACACACCACCGACGCCCAACAGCGTCTGGTTGCTCCTCATATACACCACAGACCAGCAGCGTTCTGGTTGCCTCCTTCATTACACTACCACAGACCAGCAGCGTCTGGTTAGCTCCTCATTACACACCACAGGACCACAGCAGCGTTCTGGTTGCTCCTCATTACACACCACAGACCAGCAGCGTCTGGTTGCTCCCATTACACACCACAGACCAACAGCGTCTGGTTGCTCTTTACACACACCAGAACCAGCAGCGTCTGGTGTTGCTCCTCATTACACACCACAGACCAGCAGCGTCTGGTTGCTCCTCATTACACACCACAGACAGCGGTCTGGTTGCTCCTCATTACACACCACAGAACCAGCAGCGTCTGGTTGCTCCTCATTACACACAGACCAGCAGCGTCTGGTTGCTCCTCATTACACACACAGACCAGCAGCGTCTGGTTGTGCTCCTCATTACACACCAAGCACAGCAGCGTTCGGTTGTCCTCATTACACACCACAGACCACAGCGGGCTCTGTTTGCTCCTCATTACACACACACAGACAGCAGCGTCTGGTTGCTCTCATTACACACCACAGACCAGCAGCGTCTGGTTGCTTCTCATACACACCCCAGACCAGCAGCGTCTTGGTTGCTCCTCATTACACACCACAGACCAGCCCGCGTCTGGGTTGCTCCTCATTACACACCACAGACCACAGCGTCTGGTTTGCTCCTCATTAACACCACAGACCAGCAAGCCGTCTTGGTTTGCTCCTCATTACACACCACAGACCAGCAGCTCTGGTTGCTCTCATTACACCACCACGGACCTCAGCAGCGTTTCTTTCGTTGCTCCTCGATAGCACACCACGGACACCAGCAGCGTCTTGGTTGCTCTCATTTACACACCGACAGATCCAGCAGGTCTGGTTGCTCCTCATTACACACCACAGACCAGCAGCGTCTGGTTGCTCCTCATTACACACCACAGACCAGCAGCGTCTGGTTGCTCCTCATTACCCACCACAGACCAGCAGTGTCTGGTTACTCCTCAGCACAGACCTTTACATCATCAACATATGAATCACCAAACTTCTTGTATGACCTCTTATATACCATATTAGGCCTTTGGAACTGTGGTTTTCCTAGATATGGCTACTATATTGTGATCACTACATCATATGGATCTGGATACTGCTTTAAAGCAAATATCTGCAGTGTTAGTAAATATGTGATCAATACATGTTGATAATTTCATTCCTGTGCTGTTTGTAACGACCCTGGTAGGTTGACTGATAACCTGAACCAGGTTGCAGACACTGGTTACAGTTTGAAGTTTTTTCCTGAGTAGGCAGCTTGATGAAAGCCAGTCAGTATTTAAATCACCCAGATATACTTCTCTGTTGATATCATATACATTATCAAGCAATTCACACATATTACCCAGATACTGACTGTTATCACTTGGTGGTCTATAGCAGCTTCCCACCAGAATGGGCTTTAGGTGAGGCAGATGAACCTGTAGCCATATTACTACAACAGTATTTAACATGAGATCCTCTCTAATCTTTACAGGAATGTGGTTCGCAACACCGCCCCTGTTGGCATTTCTGTATTTTCAGTAGATGTTATAACCATGTATTGCTGCCACTGTATCATCAAAGGTCTAAGTGAGTTTCAGAGATGGTCAGAATATGAGTTTCAGAGATGGCATCTGTTACAAGCAAGGTATTGACTTCATGGACCTTGTTTCTTAGGTTAAATATGTTAATATGGGCTATTTTTAGCACTGTTCTGCGTTTCTTGATTGTTTTAATGCTTTACTGGGAAGTTTATCAGAGGAAGACTTAGTCATGTTATTTATATTGGAGCTGATAGTGCAGGGTGAGCTGCAAAAAGTGATGTTTCTACTGGGGCTCAGTGCCAACAGTGTAACTGTGGTTCATAGGCTCATGATTACCACATACCCTATACATACATACACAGCCGGAACCCAGCCGGAACCCAGCCGGAACACAGCCGGAACCCAGCCGGAATAATGATAATAATAATAATAATAATGATAATGAGAGGGTTGCTAGGCTAGCCGGGCTTAGCGCTAAACGGAGTTAGGACAGATAGCAATTTAGCCGCAGGATTCAAAATGAAATAAAGAATATCAAAAACGCTTTTAAACCTCTAAGGTCTTTAGTTCAGGTTTTAGTTTTGGCGTCTTACCCAGGTGATAGACTAGATAAGGTTTATATTCCAGTGATATGTAACCAGAGGTAGA
>NW_019948463.1:36129-39442 GCF_002910315.2 Salvelinus sp. IW2-2015
TAACCACGAAGGACGACACGGTTTTACCCGGGTGATAGACTAATAAAGGTATAATTCCAGTGATATGTAACCAGAGTAGAACAGGTTCTACCCAGGTGATAGACTAGATAAGGTTATATTCAGTGATATGTAACCGAGGTAACAGTAGGTCTTACCCAGGTGATAGCTAAATAAGGTTTATATTCCAGTGATATGTAACCAGACGTAGACCAGGTTCTTTACCCAGGTGATAGACAGATAAGTTATATTCAGTGTGATGTAATCCAGAGGTAGAGAGTTCTTACCCAGTGATAGACCTAGATAAGGTTTCATATCTCCGTATATGTAACCAGAAGGTAGACAGTTTCTTACCCAGGGTGTTGACAAGTTGAGGTTTCCAGATGCAGTAGAATCCCTGGTAAAAGTCCTGATTCACCCTTCTTGGAGTCTTCTGCTTCTTCCTAGGGCCTGCTGACAACTGTTCCATCATGTTTCCTCGGTGGTTCATGCTGTGTGATCCTGGTGTATACAGTACAGACTCCTCAATAAAACAGCTCATGAAGATGGCTTCACCTCGGTAACACTCTGAATGGATTGATACTTGGTAGAGTCCAACAAATGTGACACCTCGAAAAAGAGGATGTAGAGTTAATACTGTGAGGACATTACTATCAGGTTAGATGTAGAGTTAATTATACTGTAGAAGCAAGAGGAATTACTAGTCAGGTTAGATGTAAAGGTTATATACTGTAGAGGACATTACTAGTCAGGTTAGAGTAGAGTTATATACGTAGGCGACATTACTAGTTAAGGTTAGAATATTAAGTATGATAACTGTAGAACAAGAGACATGTACAGGTCACGTTAGATGTAAGAGTATATACATATGTAGAACAAGAGGCACATTACTAGTCAGTTAGAAGTAGAGTAAATATACGGAGAACCAAGAGGACATTGACTAGTCAGTTAATGTAGAGTCTGATATACTGTAAGAGCACTTACTAGTCAGGTTAGATGTCGACGTTAATATACTGTAGAGACAAGAGACATTACTAGTCGGTTAGATTAGAGTTATATACTGCCTTAGAGGACATTACTAGTCACGGTAGATGTAGAGTTATATACTGTAAGACAAGAGCGAATTACTAGTCAGTTAGATGTAGTATATACTGTAGATGGACATTAACTAGACAGGTGTGATGTACGAGTTATAGACTGTAAAGACATTACTAGTCGTTGAATGTAGAGTTAGATACTGTGAGGACAGTTACTAGTCAGGTTAGACTTAGAGTATATACCTGTACGAGCGACATACTAGTCATTATATGTAGAGTTATATTAGCTGAGGACATTAATAGTCCATGTTAGGGATGTGAAGTAATTACTGTAAGAGGACATCTACTAGTCAGGGTTAGATGTAGAGGTTGATATGTAGCAAAGAACATTACCTAGTCAGGTTAGATGTAGAGTTATAATTGTAGAACAAGGAATACTAGTCAGGGTAGCATGTCGAGTTAATTATACTGTAGAGGAATTATAGTCCAGGTTAGAGTGTAGAGTTATATACTGTAAGAAACAAGAGGACATCTACCTAGTCTAGGTTAGATGTAGAGTGTATATACTGTATGAACAAGAGGCACATTACTCAGTCAGGTTTAGATGTAGAGTATATACTGTTTAGGACATTTAGACTAAGTCAGTTAGAGGTAGAGTTTATAGCATGTAGAAAAGAGGACATTACTAGTCAGGTTAGATGTATGAATATACTTAGAGGACCATTACCAGTCAGGTTTAGATGTAGAGTTAAAGAGTTGAAGACTGGTCACAGCCCTAGAACTGGTTCCCTGGTTCCTCTGGTCTACCCAGTACAGTCAGTAGAGGACTGGTCACCCCTCAGAGCCTGGTTCCTCCCTACCCAGTACAGCCAGTAGAGGACTGGTCACCCCTCAGAGCCTGGTTCCTCTGGTCTACCCAGTACAGCCAGTAGAGGACTGGTCACCCCTCAGAGCCTGGTTCCTCTGGTCTACCCAGTACAGCCAGTAGAGGACTGGTCAACTTACTGTAGAGGTTAGGGGTTTTGTATTTTGTATTTATTATTATACTGCCAAAGCAGCAGCTAGTCTTCCTAATGTCCATTAAAATTAAGGCAGTTTATACCATTTTAAAAACATTACAATACATTCACAGATTTCAGAACACACTGTGGTCCCTCAGGCCCCTACTCCACCACTACCACATATCTACAGTACTAAATCCATGTTTATGTGTGTGTATAGTGCGTATATTATTGTGTGTGTGTGTGTGTGTGTGTGTATTTATGTGTCTGTGCCTATGTGTGTGTCTCTTCACAGTCCCCGCACAAAATCTGTTCCATAAGGTGTATTTTTATCTTGTTTTTAAATCTGATTCTACTGCTGCATCAGTTACCTGCTAATATATGAATATTATTATTACTATTGGATAGAAAACACTCTCTAGTTTCTAAAACCGTTTGAATTATATCTGTGAGTAAAACAGAACTCATTTTGCAGCAAACTTCCTGTCAGGAACTGAAAAATCTGAAATCGGGGGCTTCAGTATTATTCAGAAATATATGGGTCTACATGCACACACATGAGAATTGGAGGCCGAACTGTTGTTCCTTTCTTCACCATGGCGCGAGACAGACCTCCGGATTGCGTTCTGAAAAGCTTTCGTTATAGACGTTAGATATCTCCGGCTCTGATTTTATTTGATATATGTGTTAAAAACATCACAAACTAGTTATTTTAAACCGACTTATATCAGTTTATATCAGTTTATTGCGATTTTCTGGAATTTCTTTGTCTTGCGTTATGGTGGATTTGGACACACCTGCGCCACATGGCTAGCGTTGGCTGCTAATTCTACAGATGACATTCTACAACCAAACAACGATTATTCTGGACAAAGGACAACTTGTACAAGATTCTGATGGAAGATCATCAAAAGTAGGAACCATTTATGATGTTATTTCGTATTTCTATCGAAAATGTGTCGTCGTAATTTGGGCTGATTTTGGGCGCTGTCTCACTATAACGTAAGCTGTATGTCGTACTAAAGTTATTTTTAAAAATCTAACACAGCGGTTGCATTAAGAACTAGTGTATCTTTCATTTGTTGTCCAATCTGTATTTTTTAGTAAAGTTTATGATTAGTTATTTGATTAGGTGAGTGTCAGAAATATATCTGGATAATTTTGTGCAGTTTGGCTACGTATTCACATTGTTCAACCACGAATTGTACCTCTAAATATGCACATTTTCGAACAAACCATATATGTATTGTGTAATATGATGTTATAGGACTGTCATCT
>NW_019948463.1:49670-51642 GCF_002910315.2 Salvelinus sp. IW2-2015
CAGGGATCAAGTCCTTCTTGTGCAGGTCAGATGCTATGGAAACCCCGTTGTTAACCTTCTGAATAAGGTGATCCTTGTGTCTGTCCACAAACTGGGCATGATCTAGTCAGGTTAGATGTAGAGTTATATACTGTAGAACAAGAGGACATTACTAGTCAGGTTAGATGTAGAGTTATATACTGTAGAACAAGAGGACATTACTAGTCAGGTTGGATGTAGAGGTTATATACTGTAGAGGACATTACTATTCAGGTTAAGATGTAGAAGTTATATACTGTAGAAAGGACATTACTAGTCAGGTTAGATGTAAGAGTTATATACGTAGAACTAGGAGGACATTAGCTAGTCCGGTTAGATGTAGAGTTATATACCCCGTATGAACCAGGAGGACTATTACTAGTCAGGTTAGAATTTAGAGTTATATACTTTTAGAGGACATTACTAGTCAGGTTAGATGTAGAGTTATATTATTGTAGAACAAGAGGAGCATTACTATCAGGTTAGATGTAGAGTATATACTGGTAGAGAGGACATTTACTAGCTCAGGTTAAATGGTAGAGTTATATACTCGTAGAACAAGAGGACATTACTAGTCAGGTTAGATGTAGACGGTTATTATACCTGAATACGAGGAATTAGCTAGTCAGGTTGATGTAGAGTATTATATACCGACAGAGGACATTAACAGTCAGGTTAAGATGTAGAGTTATATACTTCGTAGAAACAAGAGGACTTACTAGTCAGGATTAGATGCTAGAGTTATACTGTAGAGGGACATTACTAGTCAGGTTAATGTACGAAGTTATATGAGTACTGTAGAGGACTATTACTAGTCAGGTAGAGTGTAGAGTTATATACGTGTAGAGGACATTACTAGTCAGGTTAAGATGTAGAGTTTATATATGTAGAGGACATTAACTAGTCAAGGTTAATGTAGAGTTAATATAACTGTAGAACAAGAGGACCATTACTAGTCAGGTTAGATGAGAGTTATATACTGTAGAAGAGGACATTACTAGTCAGGTTAGATTGTAAGAGTATATACGTAGAACAAGAGGAGATTACTAGTCAGGTTAGATGTACGAGTTATAACTTAGGACAGAGGACATTACTAGTCAGCTTAGATGTTAGAGTTATATACTTAGAGTAGCAAGAGGACAGTTACTTAGTCAGGTTAGATTAGAAGGTTATATACTGTAGAGGACATTATGTCAGGTTAGACGTAGAGTTATATATGTGAGGCATTACTTAGTCAGGTATACGAAGCAGTATAAGAGGGACATTCACTAGTCAGGTTAGATGTTAGAGTTATATACTAGATAGAGGGACATTACTAGTCCAGTTAGATGTTAGAGTTATATACTGTCTAGAAAGAAGATTATATACTTAGTCATGGATAGATGTTAGAGTTATATCTGTGACTAAGGACATTACCAGTCAGGTTAGAGTGTAGAGTTGATATACTGTGTAGAACAGAGGACTTAACTAGTCAGCGTTAGATGTTTATGAGTTTATACTAGAACTAGAGGAAGTACTAGTCAGGTTAGATTAGGTAGGTATATATACTGTAAAAGAGGACATACTAGTTCAGGTTAGATGTAGAGTTAGATTACTGTAGCAAGAGGACATTACCTAGTGCAGGTTCAGATGTAGAGTATTTACTACTGTAGACGGGGACATTACTAAGTCAGTTGTTAGATGTAGCAGTTTATATACTGTTAAGAGGACATTACTAGTCAGGTAGATGTAGATATAGCTGATAGACAGAGCAGGACATACTAGTCAGGTTAGATGAGAGTATATACTGCTAGAACAAGAGACATTAACTAGTGTCAGGTTAGATGTTAAGAGTTATATTACTGTATTGAACAAGAGGACAATACTAGTCAGGTTAGATGTAGAGTGATATACTGGTTGAACAAGGATGACATTTTTACTAGTCAGGTTAGATGTAGAGTTTATACTGTAGAAC
>NW_019948463.1:52753-56950 GCF_002910315.2 Salvelinus sp. IW2-2015
CAACAGAGACATGACAGACCGACTAGACGACGGAACTGACAGCAGACAGGACACAGACCGACACACACTACTTATCGCTGTTTCTTGTCGTTTCATCTGATGTAAATTAAAAAGAGATAGTAGTCGAGTGACAATTAGAATATCTTATATCTGCGATTTTACTACATGGCCAAAGTACTGTGGGAACTGCCTCATTGAACATTTCATTCCAAATCGATGGGCTATTTATTATGGGTTGTCCCCTTTGTGCTTCCTCACTTTCTGGGAAGGCTTATCCATAGATGATGGAAACATTTTGCTTGGGGCTTGTGTCAATCGCCAAGGGACATTATGAGTCTCCCTCTTCTCTTCTCTCAGAGGACCTGAGCCCTGGACCGTTGCCTCAGGGACTATCTGCCTGATGACCTTGCAGTGCCCAGTCCACCTGGTTGTGCTGCAGCTCCAGTTTTCAACTGTTTCTGCCTGCGGCTATGGACCCTACCTGTTCATTGAGACGTAGCTTACCTGTCCAGAACCTGTCGGTTTCAATCTTAGGGACGCAGTAGCGAGTAGGAGGATACTACTGAATGATACGGCTATGAAAAGCCAACTGACATTTACTCCTGAGGTAGTGCCTGTTTGCACCCTCTACAACCACTGTGATTATTTTATCTTGACCCGGCCTGGAGCCCTCGTTGTGCAGCAGGGAACCTTTGCCATACTAACATAACAGCAAGCGGCTCCCCAAACTTGTTCCACCAAAGTTGAAGCACAGAATCGTCCTCGAATGCTCTTGTATCTTGAAGGTTTAGATTTCCCTTCACTGGAATAAGGCCCGAACCATTGAAAACAGTCCACGGGACCAATTATTCCTCCTCCACCAACTTTGACAGTTGACCACTTGCATTGGGGAAGGTCGTGTTCTCCTAGCATCGCCAACCCAGAATCTCTGTCCAGGCTTGCCAGATTGGTTTAAGGTGTTTATTCACTCTGGAACGTATTTCCTACTCGTCGAGTCAATGGCGGCGAGCTCTTACATCACATACCACCGCGCTTGGATTGGATTGGTGATCTTGCTTGTGTGCGGCTGCTCGGCCACGGAACCCATTCCTATGAGCTCAGACAACAGTTATATTGCATGTTGACGTTCGCTTCAGAGGCGTTTGGACTCGAGTGTGAGTGTTCGCAACTGTAGGCAGCGATTTTTCACTTCAACACTTCGCGGTCCCATTTCTGTTGAGAGGTTCTGTGGCTACACTAACGGCTGAGACTTTTTGCTCTAATGTCTCACTCCCATAAACAGCATTACACTTGACTGGGCAGCTCTACGCAAAGGGCCAGAAATTGACAACTGATTGTAAGGAAACGGTGCATCCTAAGCAGTGCCGTTGCAAGTCACAGAGCTCTTCAGTTAAGGCATTCTACTGCTATTTGTCTATGGAGCATTCGCATGCTGTTTCGCTTGTTTTACCCTTCAGCAATGGGATGATGGCTATAATCTACTATTTAAGTGTCTGGTCACATACTTTGTAGATATAGTGTACGTTAATCTGTGTTATTATCCTTGTAGTTATCAGTAGTATATATAGTGTAGCTAACAGATGTTGACTATAATAGGTGTAGTTAATCAGTACATGTATATATAGTAGTAGATTAACCAGTGTAAATTATAGTGCTGTTAACCAAGTTACTCATAGTGTAGGGTAATCAGTTAATCCTATAGTGTCAGTTAATCAGTCTAATATATGTTGTAGTTTCAGTGTATCATATAGTGGAGTTTTTACAGATGTAATATGTGTGTAGGTTAATCAGTTTGTATATAAGTCGTAGAGGTTAACCGTTATAGTATAGTGTTAGTTAATTCAGTTGTAATATTAGGGTAGTTCAATCAGTTAATATATTAGGTAGTTACTACAGGGAATATATGTGAGCTATCAGTTAATATTAGCTGTAAATATTTGTCTTAAGGAAGTGTTTTCACGTTAAATCAATGAACTACATGCAGGTTTGTGCAACTCTCCCTTCTCTCTTCGTGACCTCGTCTGTTAGAAGAAGATAAACATGATGACTTTAATTGGGTTACTGACAACTGAAGACAGACTACATCCTCTATATTCTTGACCTCCTCTGGTAGACAGTGATTAAAACATGTGGTAGTATGGTACTAGACATTCGAAACAGACTACACCTCTCTCTATTCTACTCCTCTTAGACGGGAGTAGAAACATGATGTATTATGGGTCACTGAACATGAGACAGACTACATCCTCTCTATTCTGACCTCACTTAGAAGTAGATAAAACATATCTATTATGGGTATCGTAGACCAATTGAAGACAGACTACATCCTCTATTCTTGACCTCTGATAGACAGTAGCATAAAGACATGATGCATTATGGGGCTAGAACTTGAGACAGACCTACATCCTCTCTTATTCTGACTCTCTGTAGACAGAGAAAAACATGATGTCAATTTGAGGTACTAGACATGAGGACAGACTACATCCTCTCTATTCTAAAATCTGACATAGAATACTGAATAGAGTCTATGGACAATATATGGGTCACCTAGTATATCCTGATCTAATACAGGACTGTCTGGAGTAACCTGTATATAATGATAGAGTCTAATGGACAGTATATGGGTCATTCCTAGTTATATCCTGATCTATACAGGACTGGTCTGAAGGTAACCTGGTATAATATATAGAGTCTAATGGACAGTATATGGTCATTCACTAGTTATATCCTGATCTAATACAGGACTGGTCTGAAGGTAACCTGGTATAAATGAATAGAGTCTAATGGACAGTATATGGGTCATTCCTAGTTATATCCTGATCTAATACAGGACTGGTCTGAAGGTAACCTGGTATAAATTAATAGAGTCTAATGGACAGTATATGGGTCATTACTAGTTATATCCTGATCTTTCTAATACAGTGCATTCATAAAGTGACTTTTTCCACATTTTGTTATGTTACACAAAAAATAAATCTCAATCTACACACAATTATGACATCACAATAACCCATTATGACATCACAATACCCCATTATGACATCACAATACCCCATAATGACATCACAGTACCCCATAATGACAAAGCAAAAACAGGTATTTAGAAATGTTTGCAAATTAATAAAAAATAATGTAAACTGAAATCTCACACTTGTTTAGTGATGAGACATCAACGACCAGTCAGAGATCAAGGTTAAACTTACCTTCAGTATGTTTAATATCTCTGACTGAGGGACTCTTAATGATGAGACATCAAGGACCAGTCAGTGATAAAGGACCAGTCAGAGATCAAGGACCAGTCAGAGATCAAGGACCAGTCAGAGATCAAGGTTAAACTCACCTTTATATTTTCTCCACTTGTAGACACCAGCTGAAGCTGCAAGAACTATAACAGCTAATAGTATTGATAGACCAACAATAAACCAGAAGTGTAATATAGGAAACACGTCATCTGAAACAGAGAAGCCATGTCAAACCATTACAACACTACATATATACTGTACAGGAAGTAAAGCATCATTTATAAATACTACTGAACACAGACCAATAAGGTCATCCCCTAGGAAACCATCCTCCACTAACTAGTCTAACTAACTAGGGGTCTCAGGTATTTGGGTTAACCAATGAAGACCTCACATGGGACATGAATCTCTGTCTCCTTCAGGTGGTTGATCTCCTGCTGTTGAACTCTACAGCTGAACCTGTTGGTGTCAGTCTGGTCCACAGTTACATGTTGTTTCACAGCATAGAGGCCCTCTGAGTCCCTGTGTTTCTCTGGAGGTCCATCAGCAGGGAGGATGGTTCCAGAACTTTCCAGACACTCCATCTCAGGTTCAGGAAACCAGCCTCCAGACTCACACTTCAGGACCACCCCCCAGCCTTTGATTCCAACAATAGATATCACTGGCTGAGGTACAACACCTACACAGATACAACATAAAACAGAGATCACTGGCTGAGATACAGCACCTACACAGATACAATATAAAACAGAGATCACTGGCTGAGATACAGCACCTACAGATACAAGATAAAACAGAGATCACTGGGTGAGATACAGCACCTACACAGACAGAGTGAAGGTTTGCTCTCTGATCCCATGTCCCATCTCCTGTCATTGAGCATGGTTGTCAAATTGTATAGCTACCTTGGACCCCAGGAAGAGTAGCTGCTGCCTTGGCAGGAACTAATGGGGAT
>NW_019948463.1:57835-58975 GCF_002910315.2 Salvelinus sp. IW2-2015
TGCCTTGACAGGAACTAATGGGGATCCATAATAAACCCCAGGAAGAGTAGATGCTGCCTTGGCAGGAACTAATGGGGATCCAAAATAAACCCCAGTCTGAAGGGTTGTTTGTACAGATATTTTATTTAACCTTTATTTAACTAAGCAAGTCAGTTAAGAACAAATTCTTATTTACAATGACAGCCTACCAGGGGGCAGAATGACAGATTTTCACCTTGTCAGCTCGGGGATTCGATCTAGCAACCTTTCAGTTACTGGCCAAACGATCTAACCACTAGGCTGGGGCGGCAGGATACTGGGTGGTCCTCAGTCTGGAGAGATATTGGGTGGTCAACCCTCAGTCTGGAGAGATACTGGGTGGTCAGCCCTCAGTCTGGAGAGATACTGGGTGGTCAACCCTCAGTCTGGGTGTGCAGGCTTTTGATCCAGCCCTACTCAAAACACAGACAGTTTATCAATGTCCGGTTGAGCAGCTAATTTCTAAAATGTGGTTTGTTAGAGGAGGACTGGAATAGAAGTACACCCATTATCTCTCCTGGAGGATGGTCGACTACCCATTATCTCCCCTGGAGGATGGTCACCCACCCAGTATCTCTCCTGGGGGATGGTGGCCCACCCATTATCTCTCCTGGAGGATGGTTGACCACCCATTATCTCCCCTAGAGGATGGTCGCCCACCCATTCTCTCTCCTGGAGGATGGTCACCCACCCATTCTGTCTCCTGGAGGATGGTTTACCACCCATTATCTCTCCTGGAGGATGGTTGACCACCCATTATCTCTCCTGGAGGACGGTTGACCACCATTATCTCTCCTGGAGGATGGTTGACCACCCATTATCTCCCCTAGAGGATGGTCACCCACCCATTCTCTCCCCTGAAGGATGGTCGACTGCCCATTATCTCTCCTTGAGGATAATCGCCCACCCATTATCTCTCCTGGAGGATGGTCGACCACCCATTATCTCTCCTGGGGGATGGTGGCCCACCCATTATCTCTCCTGGGGGATGGTCGGCCACCAATTATCTCTCCTGAAGGATGGTCGACTGCCCATTATCTCTCCTTGAGGATAATCGCCCACCCATTATCTCTCCTGGAGGATGGTCGCCCACCCATTCTCTCCCCTGGAGGATGGTCGCCC
>NW_019948464.1:0-15512 GCF_002910315.2 Salvelinus sp. IW2-2015
GAGGATGCGAGACGCACCACCTCTAGAAACACGGTGCGCCAGAACCACCACCTACTAGAAGGAGCGAGCGGTGTAGCCAACACCACCTACTAGTGAAGACACACACTGACTCGACGGTACAACATTCCACTCTTCTTTATGAGAAACGACGTGTGCCAGACAACACGCACCCTCTAGAGAATCACGGTGTCCAGACACCACTCATAGAAACACGGGTTGACGCCATACACCACCTCTAGAACAACACTGGGGTTTTTAGGCGCGAGACACCACCCTAGAAACACTGGGCTGTTGCCCCAGGAAACCACCCTCGAAACACGTTTGCGACCAGGACACGCCACCTTCTTAGAAACCCGGGTCCCAGACTACCATTTCCGCGGCGCAGAAACTACGTTGTCGTCCATGACCCCACGTCTCTAAAGTAAACAGCATGTCAGTGCGTTCCAGCACTATCCCGTACGCCTATTCCCTAGAAATCACTATACGGAGCGTTCCTGGCTCACGACCACTATCCTCTAGAGAAACATCGTGGTACTTGTGTTCGCGACACAACCACCCAGATCTAGGGACATAGACCAGGGGTGTTTGGCGTAAGTCCATCGCACATGCCGTCACCCTGTGCACATAGTGTCACCATCTAGAGAAACATACGCTTTTTGGGTAGTCCCAACACTAGCCACCTCTAACCAACACCCGCTGCTGCGGCCAGAAGCGACCACCTACTATGAAACCCGGTGTGCCCAAGACACACCACCTCTAGAAACCACGGCGATTTCCAGACACCACCTCTGTAAGAAACACGGTAGCGCCAACACCACCTCTAGAAACCACGGTGCGCCAGACACCATGGCTCTTGAAACACTGCGCGCCTCCTAGAGACAGGCTGCCGCCCCACAGTATACAAGCCTCTTCGAAAACACTGCGCCCACCTTATAGAAAACACACTGCCCCGCCAGACACTCACTATGAGACACTGCGCATCCCTTAGAACAATTGCGCGCGCCCCCTCTAGGAACACTGAGCGAGACGCCGCCACTCTAGAGAACAAGCTGTGCGCGCCCGTTCATGTTAAGTTCCGAGTCAAATAAAGCATTTGGATGAAATCTAAAACGCTAATTGCTGTTGTCCGCAGTACTATAGAGCACAAAGCAAATATGTGGCCAATGAGTTTGGAGAATGTAAGTTCAGTATACTGAACTGTGGCCGCTACTGTTGGAAATGGATGTAAAAAAGGTATTAGCCTTGTGGTTTCCGAATTAAGGTCATGAAGCAGTAGAAAGCTGCATTCTCTTCTCACTGTCCGACTTATATTCAAACCATTGTTGAATCTACCAGTGAGCACTATCGCCCTTATTGCCCTATCCCATAAGCGGGTTTGTTAGGTTGGTTAAATGGAATTCATACCCATTTAGATTTAGCCTAATGTGTCGCGTAAGCACTTAAGTAGGCTAGGATTAATCCTGATATTTAATACACGATGTTCAGTCCCTTTTCTGAATCCCTTGGCCCCCCTCCATCCAAGTGCTACGACGCTTGTGTTCGTCCAGCCCCCGATCTTTATCCAACCCATACCCGCGGCTCAAGCTCATCTGTCCCTACGTGCCTATCAGAGTCACGCCAGGAACATGATCATATCTACCAATCAACTACCAACTCAAACTAGGATGTAGAGCCCTGTTTCATGAAGCCCTTTTTACATTCAGCCAAGTCGAGTATAGTGACGAACACCCCACAGACAATCACACAGCCCAGGAGCTCTAGGAGCACCTTTCCTTCCCTTTAGCTATGGGAATAGGCTTCCTTCCTTCCTTTAGCCTAGGATAGGCTTCCCTTTCCTCCCCGTTAGCATTCAGATTAGCTTCCCTTCCCCTTCCACATTAGCTCTCAGATAGGACTACCTCCATCCTTCAAGCCTAGACAGACCTCCATTCCTTCCCTTTGCTCCAGCATGATAAAGCCTTCACAGTCTCCTCCTCCTATCAGCCAAGCAGAATAGGCTTCACTAGCCCTATCCCTATTAGCTAGGTATTACCTATATCTATTTCGGCTAAGGTATGAACTCACACTCTAGGGTTGAGAGCCCAGCCTTTATATGCGTCTTTGGAAGTCGAGAGAAAGAAAAGACAGTCCACCAACCACCAGAAAAGTGGCTTAGAAAATCACGTGTCACCCATATGAATCATAAGCTACCATCCCGACTCAGCCATGTTTGCCAGAAAAACTCAGTAGAGAATGAAGAGTATCCAGGAACAACCGCTTATGGAAGTGCCCGCCAGGCGAGCCATGAAACTAAGCCCATAGTTATTTGCACCACATGCTACAACTCTACTTCTCTGCTACTTTACATCGCCATACACTTGCGTCGATGTTGGTGACTTGGCTGCGTCCTCCACCACCCCTCGCGTCCCCTCCCACAGCACCGCCGTTCCGCGTCTTGAGGTGTGGAGTGATTTATTATTTGGCAGACTGCTGTAGGTAACTGCCCCATAGGCCCCCACAGGGCGATTAATCCATCGGAAGGCTCTGCGCCAAATTTCAACGTTCATTGTTGGTACACCACAAAACTTAGTGGCACTTTGACAAGAGAGTAGGGAGGAGGAGTAAGCAGGAAGGATAAGGGGAAGACCGTAGGAAACGAAAGAGTGGAACTCGATTCAAAGACCGAGAGGGGTAAGCCTCGGCATGCAGTCGCAAGTCTCGGGGTGAGCAAACTCCTGGGTTACGTAAATGCAGCTCAGTGGTGGCCCCTAATCTCCGGTGTCGGCGCAAGAGCAACGAATCGACCTGTTAGAGGAAGCTTTGTCTGTGCAGGAAGCTCTCGCCTGGGAAGAACCTGCATACACAATTAATATGTGGACGCATCAAACTGGTCGATCATGGAGGTCCTAATCAAGTTTCTATAACAACATATATGCATAATACCATCAAACTGGGACAGTGGACCATACGTTGTGATAACCTATAGTATACTAACATTGAGTTTGAATCCCATAGACTTCCTCTCTAGCTATACCGCACCCGGCAAGCTAGTACCGTCTCGCCACAGTCTGAGGGTCCCAAACCGCCAAGCCCATCATTCATAACCGCGAAAATCTAATCAACTATTATGGTTTCCTACCAACTATAGTCATTGCCCCCCCCGCCTAGTCCTCACGTGCCCCCATCTGTCTATGTCCATCAGCACATCGCCCTGATTAATTACACGATGCAATAGCCACTAAATACAACCGCTCACTCAAACTCAGACCAGTTACATTATATTACACCTCGACCTCACCACGTACCCCCGCCACATGACTGTATCGCCCCCCAGCTATTGTGTTTACTTATACTGCGGCTCTCCCTAATTATTTGTTTATTCCCAATCTTTCTATTACTTTTTTATATTTTGCTTGGTGAAAAACTGAGAGTTTGTTGGTTAGAAAGGCTTACAGCTTGTAAGTAAAGGCATCTCACTAACAAGATCTCCACCACCAGCTTGTACCGGACAGTTTCACATGTAAATCTGAGCTACCGCTTCATCAACAATCATGACTCAGTTGTTCCGAGGCAGCACGTGAAGATCATCACAACCTGTTGTATTCGGCGCATGTGACAAATACAATTTGATTTGAAGTAGCTTGCAAGCTAGCCAACCTTAGCCTGTTAGCTTGGGAGCTTAACTGCCAGTGTGAGGTCAGAATGCTCGGATCAACCCTACTCCTCGATCAGAGAGTCCAGTGTGCGCTCTGAACTCTCCGAGAGCGAAACGATTTGGATTTAGACTATACATTAGTTATATTATATAAACACGAGGTTGAACCATAGACTATACATTGTTTTTTTCCCCTCAATCTACAGTGGCTTGTGAAAGTATTCACCCCCCCTTGGCATTTTCCCTATTTTGTTGCCTTACAACCTGGAATTAAAATTGATTTTTGGGGGGGGGTTGTATCATTTGATTTACACAGTATGCCTACCACTTTTAAGTTTTATTGTGAAACAAACAGGAAATAAGACCAAAAAAAAATTAACTCGAGTGTGCATAACTATTCAAAGTCAATACTTTGTAGAACCACTTTTTGCAGCAATTACAGCTGCAAGTCTCTTGGGGTATGTCTCTATAAGCTTGGCACATCCAGCCACTGGGATTTTTGCCCGTTCTTCAAGGCAAAACTGCTCCAGCTCCTTTAAGTTGGATGGGTTCTGCTGGTGTACAGCAATCTTTAAGTCATACCACAGATTCTCAATTGGATTGAGGTCTCGGCTTTGATTATGCCATTCCAAGACATTTAAATGTTTCCCCTTAAACCACCCGAGTGTTGCTWTAGCAGTATGCTTAGGGTCATTGTCCTGCTGGAAGGTGAACCTCCTTCCCAGTCTCAAATCTCTGGAAGACTGAAACAGGTTTCCCTCAAGAATTTCCTTGTATTTAGCGCCATCCATCATTCCTTCAATTCTGACCAGTTTCCCAGCCCCTGCCGATGAAAAACATCCCCCAACATGGTGTTCTCGGGGTGATGAGAGGTGTTCGGTTTGRGCCAGACATAGCGTTTTCCTTGATGGCCAAAAAGCTCAATTTTAGTCTCATCTGACCAGAGTACCTCTGTCTCGAAGCTCACGGACAATCTTGTCGACTTTCATGGTTTTTGGCTCTGACATGCAACTGTGTTAACTGTGGCACCGTATATAGCAGGTGTGTGCTGTCCAATCATCGTCCAATCAATTAATTACCACAGTGGACTCTAATCAAGTTGTAGAAACATCTCAGGGATGAATCAAGGAAACGGGATGAAACCTGAGCCTGAATTTTGTGCTGTATACAAACCAAGACAATTGACTAGTCAAATTAATGAGGTCAGCTCGGTGTTGGTAATATCATCAAATTATTCATAAATAGAAGTGGCTTCTTAGAAAGCACGAGCCTAAACCGCAAATCAGCAAGCTAATTGCAGGGTTAGGAAGTTCACGGTGGTTTAGGAAAACTCTCCTAGAAAGGTCGGAACCTTAGGAATGATTAACCTAGTAGAGGACCTAGGCTATTGAGGGGTTGGCGCTAGCTCTACTGGCGTGAGGCCGGATGAGATTAATAAGCAGTAATACCTTGAGAACTTCTTTAATAATAGACATCGCGCACACAGCTTGTTATTGACAAAAGACACGACACCCACCCCTCGTCTTACCGGACGTAGCTTTCTTTTCTGCCGGTGCATTGGAAGGAATGGCCTCCAGCTGCTTATATTGTCCGTGTCGTCGTTCAACACGACTCGGTAATACAGCATATATGTCTGCCTGCAGATGCGGTGATGAGCTTATTTCTCGAGTCAGTTGTTCGATGGCGTAGGAGTGTGTTCAAGTTTCAAAACAGTTCTCAAACCATTGAAAGGAGCAGCGGTATGAGAACCTAGCCGCATTCCTTGAGCATGCAATACGCTGTTCCCTCAGAGCGAAATCCCCCAGTCGGAACACACGCTGTGCGTCAGAGCTCGGCATGACTCATCTGGTGTGTGAAGCTAATAGCAGTGACGCCCATAGCAAGTGCTATGGATGTGCATTTCAAAATAAGTGTAACTCCGGTAGGGCAACATCTGAAATAATAGTGCCTACTGGTAGTGTTACTGGGGCCTCGAGTACTTCCGACAGTCAGCGAAAGCGAACATCATCCACGCAGAGAACGGTTGATTGTCAAGGGCAATGAATTCGTTGTCTTGCTAATGGATTTGCCTTGAGTTTCAAAATGACTTGATCTTGTTTCGTGTTGGTGAATGTGCGCTTAGTATTTTTCCGAAATAAGTCGCTGAATGTCTGGGGGTGATGCACTTTCTAATGAGTAGTTAGGTTGTGTATTGGAAAGATTTCACTTCTCCCCCTCCTCGGTGATATAGTAGCAGCACAAACGTTGCATAGTGGCCTTTCTTGTTACTTCCTTTGAAATCTTCAAAATATATCCACACAGCAGACGTTGTGGGCTAGGTAGGAATGGGCTGTTGTGTTTGCACGTGTAGCGCTGTAAGCTGTTCCATGGCGTTCATTACGTCATCTACCTACCCGTTTATACTAGGTATGCACGGCAAGCTTTGACATTTGGTTTTGCACATTCGCCGTTAACCTGACATCGGCCGACTGTTGCATTAACTTTTAGCAAATATCGTCCGATTCGATACTGATTAACCGATATAATCGTTCCAATCCTCAGTAGCTACACTCCAAAAATCCAGATTTCTTCTATTTCTCTCCCCAGACCTCAATGTGGTGCTCCTGATTGTGGTTTAGCATTGTTGTGGATAACAACATCCAATTTTGTTGTTTTCTGTAAGGGCTGACTTGGAAGTGAAACTGGTGAGACAAACGTGGAACGAAACGGAAAATCAAACGGAGAGAGTGAAAGATGACGTACCCTGATGAATCAAGAAAATAACCTTCTGGTGTTTCAAGGACACAACTTAGGTCGACAAAGGCGATAACCTTCTGGTTTTTGACACAAAGGGAGATAACCTTCGTGTTGAAACGACGATACGTTGCGTTGACACAAAGGGACATAACCTTCTGTGGTTGACACCAAAGGGACGATAACCTCGGTGGTGTTTGACACAAGGGACGATAACCTTCTGTATTAACACAAAGGGAACATAACCTCTGGTGGGTTGACCAAAGGGACATAACTCTTCTGGTGTTTAACAAAGGGGACGATAAACCTTCTTGGTGTTTAGTCGACACATTGGACAGATAATGTCTGGTATTTAAAATGACACAAATGGGACTAAACAGTAAACAGTTAGGCAAAGTGCAACCAAACGGTTACAAAAGTCAAACGCCTGTTAGCTATACCAGGCCGTTTGCATACTCTCCACCACTAGAATGAGTTGTAGACCTAATAACACAGTTACTACACAACAGTCCGTATCGATTGGACAAAGGACGGGCATATATACTGCACAGCAACCGGCACATTCAATAGGAAAACCGACCATGCGCCGTCTATTGGTGAAAGTAAAGCACCAATATGTGCTTGCAGCATATGTGGGAAAATCCTTCAAGACTGTTGGAAAAGCCATCCAGATGAAGCTGGTGAGAGTGCCAATAGTGTGCAAAGCGTCATCAGCAAAGGCAAAGGTGGCTATTTTGAAGAATCTTAAATATATTTTGATTTGTTTAACACTTTTTCGGTTACTACATGATTACATATGTGTTATTTCATAGTTTTGATGTTTCAATATATTTACAATGTAAAAATTTTGAAAAATAGAAAAACCCTTGAATGAGTAGGTGTTCTAAAACGTTTACCGGTATTGTACCAGGCTATAGCTACATAGCAGCCTATAGCACATACGGCTATAGCTACATACAGCTAGCTAACTACAGCCTAAAGCTCAGTTACGGCCTATAGCTACATACAGCGCTATAGCTACAACAGGCCTAAGCCACACCGCTCTAGAACACGGTGGCGCCAGACACCACGCTCTATGAAACATAACGGTGCGCCAGACACCACGCTCAGAAACACGTTGCGCCAACACACGCTTAGAACACGGTGGCCAGACACCACGCTCCTAGAAACACGTTGCGCCAGACACACGCTCTAACACGACAGCACACTCGGTGCGCCAGACACCGACGCCTAGAAACACGTGCGCAGACACACGCTTAGAAACACGGTGCGCCAGACCCGACGCTCTAGAAACACGGTGCGCCCAGACACCACGCGCTAGAAACACGTGCGCCAGACCCACGCTCTAGAAACAGCGTGCGCCAGAACACCACGCTCTAAACACGGTGCGGCCAACACCACGCTCGTAGAACACGCGATGCGCAGAACCACGCTCTAGAAACACGGTGGCGCCAGACACGCTACGCTAGAACACGGTGCGCAAGACACCCAACGCTCTAGAACTACGGTGCGCCAGACACACGCCTCTGAAACACGCTTGCGCCAAGACAACCACGCTTAGAAACACGGTGCGCAGCACACCGCTCTAGAAAACGGTGCGCCAGACACCCTCTAGACACACGGGTGCGCCAGACACCACGCTCTAGAAACACGGTGCGCCAGACACCACCTCAAACCGTCCGACGTCTTAGAAACACGGTGCGCCAGACACACGCTACGGCGCAGAACCTCTAGAAAACGTGCAACCACGTTCGACACGGGCAGCCCCGCTAAACATGCACCACAACGCTCTAGAAACACGGTGCGCCAGCACAGCCAGCTTAAAACACGGTGCCCAGACACCACGCTCTAGACACGGTGGCCGACCCCACGCGTCGTAGAAACACGGTGCGCAGACACCACGCTCGTAGAAACGGTGCGCAGAACCCCAAAACCAGCTAACACGCGAAGCACGCTGCAGAAACACGGTGCGCAGGAACCCACCTCTAGAAACACTGTTGCGCAGCGCAACACGCTCTGAGAACACGGTGCAGCCAGGACCACCACTGCTAGAAACGACGGTGCGTCAGACACCATCTAGAAAACATCGGTGGCCAGAGACAACCACCTCTAGAACACGGTGCGCCAGACACTCACGCTCTCAGAACACGTTTGCGCCAGACACCCGGCCTCTAGAAACACGTTTGCGCCAGGACCCACGCACGTAGAACCACGGTTGCAGCCGAACATACCACTCTAGAACCGGTGGGCAGACACCACCTCTAGAACACGGTTGTGCCAGAAACCGCAGCCGCTGGATAACACGTGTTGTCCAGACACCACCTTAGAAACACGAGTGCGCGACCCTAGAAAACACCTGCCTAGAACACACTGTAGCAGACACGTCTGATAACAATCGGTGCAGACAACGCACCTCTCGAAACACGGGTGTGCCAGACACCCACTCTGAAACACGGTGTGCCAGACACCACCTTAGATACCGGGGTTGCGCCAGACACACTCTAGAAACACGGTGCGCCAGACACACCTCTAGAACACCGAATGTGCCAGGAAACCACCTCTAGAAAACGTTGCGGACCAGACACCACCTCTAAGAAATCACGGTGTGCCAGACACCACCTCTAGAATCACGTTGCCGCAGGACACCACGTGCTAGAACACGGTGCGCCGCACCACGCTCTATGAAACCATCGGTGTGCAGCCACACCTTCTAGAAACACGGTGTGCCAGCCAACCACTCTGACTAAACGGTGCGCCCGACCACCTATCTGAGAACACGGGGGCCAGAAACACCACTCTCAGAAACGACGTGCGCGCGAGACAACTGAACCTCTATGAAACACGGTGGCCAGACACCACCTCTAGAAACACGCTGTGCCAGACCCACCTCTAGAAACACGTGCGCCAGACACCACCTCTAGAAACACGGTGCGCAGACCATGCTTCTTAAACACTGCCGCGCTCTAGAGACCACTGCGGCCCGACATACCCTCTTGAAACACTGCGCCCTTTTGAGCACGTGCGCGCCCTAGAGACACCTGGCTGGCGCGCCCTAGGAACACTGCGCGCCCTAAGAGCGCCCACCTGGAGACACTGCGCCGTTCATGAAGTTCGTAAAATAAAGCATTGTTTTATGAACAAACAAAATAATGCTGTTGCCGCTAATAGCACAAACAATGGTGCAATGGAGTTTGGAGAAATGAAATGTCTGTACTTGGCGCTCGTGGAAATGGAGAAAAGTGGTTCGATGAGAGAGCAGTAGAAAGCTGGCATCCTCATCGATTGATTCAAACACATTGTTGAATTACAGGCATGCTATAGCTACCTAGCTGTTGGTTGTGTATATGAGATCCATTTTAATTGCTATGTTGTAGATTAAATGGAGTATTCCCTGATTATTACAGTTAACGTTCTGTCTCTTCCCAGGTGTAGAGCTGTGGTTAGCCCGTCTGTCCAACCACGCGTCCCACCAGGTGTATCAGACTGCCGGGAATGACTGCACTTCACAACCTCACAGGAGGTGGCCCTGGAGGACGACGCCCACATCAATCACACAGCCAGGAGCTAGGAGCACCTTCCTTCCTTGCTAGGATAGGCTTCCTCCTTCTTTAGCAGATAGGCTTCTTTCCTCGTTAGCTAGATAGGCTCCTTCCTTCCTTTAGCTAGGATAGGCTTGCCTTCTTCCTTTAGCAGGACAGGCTTCCTTCCTTTTAGCTAGGATAGGCTTCCTTCCTTCTTTAGCTAGAATGGCTTCCTTCCTTCCTTTAGCTAGGATACTTTCTTAAGTTCGCTAGTGTGAATCCAGTCCTAGGTTGAGATGCAGCTTTGAGCTGGTGGTGATTGGAGAAGAAGAGAGCCACAAAACCCACAGAAGAGGATGGCTCATCAGTGTCACCTGATCTACGCTACTGTCTCACTGTTGCTAACTGATTAGTAGTTATCAGCTCAACCGTTGAAGTCCGCAGGCCTCATAAAGAGTATATTCACACTCACACATTCAGTCTAGCCCTACACTGTGGTGGTGACTTGGCTCTCTCCACTCTCCGTTCCCCTCCACGCCCCCTGCCGGTCTGGTGATGTTCTGGCGGCTCTGAGGACTGCATGCAGTGGCGTATCGTGGAGAGGCCAGGGTACACAAACTTATGGACTTTGACAAGAGAGGAGGAGAGGAGGAGAGGAGGGAAAGGGGAGGCAGAGGAAGGAAGAGGATGTCAAAGCAGGAGGGAGCCGGTCGGGGCATGGCAGCGCAGCTCGGGAGCAACTCCGGGGTGCTCATGGTGGCCTAACTTCCGGGTCGGGAGAAGATCGGCTGTGGGAACTTGGGAGCTTCTGCCTGGGGAAGAACTGTACTAATGAATATGTGGCATCAAACTGGTGGTGGACCTAATGCTATTATATTACCAAACTTATTATCTATACATATTGAACATGAGGTTGGAACCATAGACTGTTCTCTCTGCTACCGCACGGTCAAGCGTACCTGGAGCGCCAAGTCTAGTGCCAACACCGCCAACATATAACTCCTAAAATATCTAATCAAATGGCTACCCAGACTATTTGCATTGCCACCCCCTCCCCGTCCCCATCTTTTATGCCACAGCTTACTCTCTGTTTATTACCTATGGCATAGCCACTTTAATAACTCTATCTACATGTAATAATTACCTCGACACCGGTATCCCCCCGCCACATTGACTGTATATACCCGCTATTGTTATTTACTGCTGCCTTTATTATTGTTATTCCAATCTCTTACTTTTTAGGTATTTTCTTAAAACTGAATTGTTGGTTAAGGGCTTGTAAGTAGACATTTTCACTGTAAGATCTTACACCTGTTGTATTCAGCATTTCACTGTAAGATCTACACCTGTTGTATTCAGCATTTCACTGTAAGATTACCGGTGCTGTGGAGATGGTAGTCCTTCTGGAAGGTTCTCCCATCTCCACAGAGGAACTCTGGAGCTCTGTCAGAGTCACCATCGGGTTCTTGGTCACCTCCCCGACCAAACCTTCTCCCCCGATTGCTCAGTTTGGCTTGGCGGCCAGCTCTAGGAAGAGTCTTGGTGGTTTTACACTTTTTCTATTTAAGAATGATGGAGGCCACTGTGTTCTTGGGGACCTTCAATGCTGCAGACATTTTTTGATACCCTTCCCCAGATCTGTGCCTCGACACAATCCTCTCTAGGAGCTTTAAGAACAATTCCTTCTACCTCATGGCTTGGTTTTTGATCAGAGATGCGCTGTCAACTGTGGGACCGTATATAGACAGCTGTGTGCCTTTACAATTCATGTCCAAWCAATAGAATTTTCCACCGGTGTGGACATTGTAGTCAAGTCTGCATATGGGAACAACACACGCAAGTTTTGCCCGGCAAAAATAAGTGAAAATGGGCTTCCATAAAGTGGGTGCAAACTTCCAATGCATTTCAACAATATGGCCAGATGGCCAGGAATGGATTACATCCGACACGGTCACATCTACTGGCTGTCAACCGTCAAACAACTAGTGTTGGTGAGTATGTTAGCTAAGTAGATAGCTAGTAGCTACTTTTGGTTATACAACATTATTTGATTATGCTAGCGAGCCAGGCTAGCTATGATACCAGAGATGAAAAGGGAATGATATTGTAAAATACATCAAGCTAACGTGATGTAGCATGTCAGAGGAAGATGTGCATAGCTCAGGTTTGCTAGCTACCTTGCTAACAACAGCTAACTGTAGCCTATTGGCATTTGGGGTCAATACAGGGCAGGTGCTTAGATGCTAGCTTGCTAGCTAATCATAGGATGTAACCAGCTTGCTTTCAATTATGTTTGAACTTGAGTTGGCTATCTAGCTAACTCGAACTGGCTAGCTAATGTTAGCTAGCTAGCCAACTCATTGAAACTCAGACAAAGATTTGCAAGTTATATGTACTCCTCAGCTTGACGGTCACATTTTAGGTAACTAATGTCATGTTTGTTTGCAGCGTAAGCTTATTATATCACTAGCTGGTATTATGCCTACAAAACAGTGCAGTTCATCCGCTAGGTTGTCTCTCTACAGCATGGACATATTCTCTGACGGGTAAACGTGGACAACCCATGCATGCACCTTTTCAAAATATGACTAATGTCAATATTGAACCATCCCATGTAATCTTGGCTTGCAATCATAACAGTAGTTTCTACCAGGAATAATGGAATCGTAACCAGTAGATATCTACCAGGAATAGTGACTCATAACCAGTAAAAGTGCAAACCAATCCCAGAACAGCAAAAGGACCTTGTTGAAGATGCTGGGGAAACAGGTACAAAGTTATCTATAATCCACCAGTGAAACGAGTCTATATCGACCATAACGTGAACAAGCCGCTCAGCAAGGAAAGAAGCCACTGCTCCAAACCACCATAAAAAGCCAAACTAACGGTTTGCAACTGCGCGATGGGGACAAAGATCGTACTTTTGGAAGAAATGTCCTCCGGTCTGATGCTTAACAAAAAGTAGAACTGTTGGCCAGATAATGACCAGTGTTATGTTTGGAGGTAAAAGGGGAGGCTTGCAAAGCCAAAGAACAACCATCCCAAATGTGGAAGCACAGGGGTGTGCAGCATCATGTGCTGGGGTGCTTTGTGCTGCAAGAGGGACAGGGTGGGCACTTCCACAAAAAGATGGCTTCATTGAGCAGGAGATTATGTGGATATATTGAAGCAACATCTCAAGACATTCAGTCAGGAAGTAAAGCTTGGTCGCAACCATGGGTCTTCCAAATGGACAATGACCCCAAGCAATACTTCCAAGTTGTGGAAAATGGCTTAAGACAACAAAGTCAAGGGTATTGAGAGTGGCCATCACAAAGCCCCTGACCTTCAATCCGTATAGAACATTTGTTGGCAGAACTGAAAAAGCGTCTGCGAGCAAGGAGGCCGCCTACAAAACCGACTCAGTTACAACCAACTCTTCAGGACTTATTGTGGGAAAGCTTGGGCAAAAAAAAGGGACCTAAACCCCGAAACGTATGACCCAAGTTTAAACATTTTAAGGGCAATGCTACCAAATATGATTGAGGTGTATGTAAACTTCTTGGCCCACTGGGAATGTGATGAAAGAAATATAAAGGCTTGAATAATCATTCTCTCTACTATTACTCTGAACATTTTCACATTTCTTAAAAATAAAGTTTGGTATCCAAACTGACTAAGATCGGAAATTATTACTAGGACTAAATGTAGGAATTGTGAAAACAGATATAAATGTATTGGACTAAGGTGATATGTAAACTGTCCGACTTCAACTGTATGCTCTGGATGTGACAGGGGTTGTGCAACGCCAATATGCCTATTAACAAACCTACATTGCAGAGCAAGAATTCACAAATTTACACAGTCAAATGACTAATATAAGGGCCTACAGTTCCGTGCTTCCCAAAATACTGGAAAAGGTGTGATCATTTGGTTACATCACCCACCACATGAGCCCCACGTGGCTATACAAATAAACTATGCAATTAAATGACACACAACAGCATGGCATATTTGATATAGGAATAGCCTAGATTAAATCATGTGTATTCTATTTTGCAGCTCAGGCGGTATTCTAGACAAGGCTCTTCTTGTGTTAACATTATACATAATCATCAACCGTTTAGAGTGAAGGTCCAAGCCTTTAAATAACAGCACATCTAATTGAGATATAAATGTTGTAACGTCCGTCATTGAATGACATGTCTAAAACAAGCTCTAGACTTTATTTTTGGAAATGAAACCGAAGCTGCCAAGCAAACTCTAACGTCATCTGGGACTGGAAGTTGCTTTGATTCACTAGCTTGTTTCATCAACTAGCTACGTCTCCGTTTATGTCCTTTGCAGATGCCCCACCATTACTTGGACAAAAGTTTAGAATACGGCATTAAAAAAAGATCTGTAACCAAAGTACAAGGGGAGACGTAAAGTAAAATTGAAGGTGTAAATGTTCATCGTAGTCGATAAACATAGAGTTTGTAACGTTTAAAGATCTATTTTAAACGTTTACGTTTCATGTTTCAATGCCATAGCTTTTGTTTGCAATTTTTTTACGATTTCCTTAACGATACGTATGTTCAACCTTTTGACAGCCTATTCCTCCCCTGAACTCTACACTCTTCTGGATAGCGCGCGTACAAAGATCTAACCTCCTCGTAGCCTGCCGGCCCAAATTGTCAGCACGTAGTCCTGTGTGATGACAAGTCAGTAGTCAGAATGGATCACTATTTAATTAAGAGTGCGATCGTAAATTCACTCTGGCTATCTACTCTGATATCAGAGCACTCTCGACTGAAAGCGCAGAATAACTGATGAATTTACGAACGCTCAACACCTGTTGAATATAACCGGGTGTCATAGTAAACTTAGGCAAAAAAAAACTTAAATTGTTGCAGCAACACAGTTAAGAGTCACCAACGCTCTAGATAACATGAAAACAACCTAGCCAGCTCTGCTAGGGGGAGCGAGGCGTTTTTCCCATTTTGTCTGAAGAATAATTGCTTTTGTTTTTTGTGTTTGTATATAAAACATTTTTTAACTGCATTGTTCGGTTAAGGGGCTTGTAAGTAGAGATTTCACTGTACTACACTTGTTGTATTCGGCCATGTGACAAATACATTTGAAGTAGCTAGCAAGCTAGCCAACCTTAGCCTGTTAGCTTGGAGCTTGACTAACTTGAATATTTTAGCATATTAGCATTGACATGAAATCAGTCAATCACCTCAAAACAAGACATGGTATCAAGACCAAGTTTAAACGAGTCGATTCCCCACCTGGTAGGGGGGGGGGGGTTCCACCACACCACTGAACAACAAATACACTAGCCTGTGAATTAAAGAATATAAAATCACTCAACATATAGAGGAGAAAAATACCTCTAGTTTGGGAGTAATTATTTATATGATACTAGACGAGCTACAGAATAGATTCAGGCCGCTGACACCGTTAATATGCAACGACGCCGTTAACTATGCCACCAGCTGTGGACGTTGCTGAATGCCTGCTGCAGATACATCGTTCTATTTGCTGCCAGAGCCATATTTGTAGTAGACAAGTACCATCCTTAATTTACTTTTGCCCTAGAAAATACACAACAAACTTGTATGAGAACAGGCATCGACTAAGCCCTGAATGCAAGCTACATA
>NW_019948465.1:0-15510 GCF_002910315.2 Salvelinus sp. IW2-2015
CTCTAAGACCGCACTCAACGAGCTGTATAAGGACATAAGCAAACAACCAAATGCTCATCGAGGCGGTGCCTCTAGTGGCCGGGACTTATACAAAACCCTAGACCACCTTTACTCCACACACAGAGACACGTACAAAGCTCTCCCTCACCCTCCATTTAGCAAATCTGACCATAATTCTATCCTCTTGTTTACTGCTTACAAGCAAAAACTAAAGCAGGAAGTACCAGTGACTCTTAATACGGAAGTGTTCAGATGACGCGGATGCTACGCTACAGGACTGTTTTGCTAGCACAGACTGGAATATGTTCCAGGAACTCATCCGATGGCATTGAGGACTACTCCACATCAATCACTGGCTTCATCAATAAGTGCATTGATGATGTTGTCCCCACAGTGACCGTAYGTACTCCAACCAGAAGCCATGGATTACAGGCAACATCCGCACTGAGCTAAAGGTTAGAGCTGCCGCTTTCAAGGAGCGGGACTCTGACCCGGACACTTATAAGAAATCCCACGATGCCCTCTGATGAACCATCAAACAGGTAAAGCATAAATACAGGACTAAGATTGAATCCTACTACCCCGGCTTCGACGCTCGTCCGGATGTGGCAGGGCTTGCAAACTATTACGGACTACAAACGGAAGCCCAGCCGCAAGCTGCCTAGTGACACAAACCTACCAGACGAGCTAAATAACTTCTATGCTCGCTTCGAGGTAAGCAACACTGAAACATGCATGAGAGCACCAGCTGTTTCGGACGACTGTGTGATCACGCTCGCCGTAGCCGATGTGAGTAAGAACTTTAAACAGGTCAACATTCACAAGGCCGCAGGGCAAGATGGATAACCAGGACGTGTACTCCGAGCATGCCCTGACCAACCGGCAAGTGTCTACACTGACATTTTCAACCTGTCCAAGTCTGTAATACCAACATGTTTTAAGCAGACCACCATTGTCCATGTGCCCATGAACACAAAGATAACCTGCCTAAATGACTACCGACCCGTAGCGCTCACGTCTGTAGCCATGAAATGCTTTGAAAGGTTGGTCATGGCTCACGTCAATACCATCATCCCAGAAACCCTAGACCCACTCCAATTTSCATACCGCCACAACAGATCCACAGACGCATTCTCGATTGGACTCCCCACTGCCCTTTCCCACCTGGACAAGAGGAACACCTACGGCCTCCAGAGTGGAGCAAGCGGTCTAAGGGCACTGTGGCGTGTCACTAAGACTCTTTCGGGTTGTGATTCGGCTTCCGGGGTGTGTTCGGCAGCTTGCCGCGACCAGGAAGACCATGAGCGCGGCGCAAAATTAAGCTCCAGGTGTCCCGGGTTAGGGGAGGGTTTTGGTCGGCCGGGATGTCCTTGGCCATTCAGGTCGCATGCAAAGTGACTTTGGGTTGCTTTCTCACGACCACAGTTGGTGCGGCTGGCTTCCACGGCTGGCTTGTACTCTGTACGGGTACCCGAGACTCGTGTTGGCTGATGTCAGCTCTCCCTGTAGGAGGTTCCGTGATCTTCACTCCGCCCTTTGCTTATATAGCTCCAGCATATGACTTTCTGTACGGTACTTGCCCTGTAGTATAGCCTCCCATTCGACATCCAGTACCGTAGATACCTGTCTGTATATAGTGCGCACCAATATGATCTGTCCGGTGACTCCTCTTCGCCTGTATATAGCTCACATTTGAAATCTGTACGGTATCGCGTGTAGGCCTTCTCGCTTATCTGTTATAGCCTCCACATTTTGACTCTGTAGACGTACACGCTGTATATAGTTTCCACATTAGACTCTGTACGTAAACTCTGCTACTATGGAGTCTGTTTCACACATTGACTACTGTGCCGGTAAATTAACACTTCTGTTATATAGCCTCCAGTTGCTTATGTCCCGGTACGCGCGGGCCCTTGTCGGTCGCTCCTGTGGGTCTTCCTGTTGTCCGAGTATGGTTAGGACGCTCCCTTCTTGGTGATTGTAGGGTACACCTTGTAGTATGCTCTCAATTGACTTCTGTACGTAAACCTGTTAGTATAGCCTCCAATTGTCTGTACGTATACCAGCACCTGTTCTGTATATGCTTCCACATTGACTCTGTGCCCAGTAAACCTGGTAGGTATTGCTCCACATTGACGGTCTGTATTCTGTAACACCCTGGTATATAGCCAATGATCGCTGTCGTAACACCCTGTTATTAGCCTCTCATTTTTGATGCGTAACACCTTCTGATATAATAGCCTCACATTGACTCTGTATCGTAACACCTGTATGTGAGTTCCACTTGACTCTTCTGTTTTTTGGAAGGAGAGGCAAGAAGCGGAAATGTCTTGCTAATTCCGGAAACCTGGTGTGTGTGTAGGCAGAGATAGAAAATGTTAGAGATAGGGTCAAGAGAGCTATCTAGCCCTCCTTCAAATTGTTCAACCTAGCTTGTCTAAATAGTCGTGATATATTACGGGGAATGACGGGTGCCATACGCCGGGCTCTGGTCTAAAGTAGTGCCTATATAGGCTCTGAATGATTTGGGATGTATCATTATCTCAGGGAGAAAATTACAGCAGAAAGATAAAGAGTGTTTACTTCTGAACTGGGTGGGATGTTTGAAACTCACGCTCCTCTGAAATACAGAGGCTTTATTATTAACTTTATTTAAACTTAGGTTAAGTCAGTTTCAGGGAAAAAAGCATGGCAGCAAACAATGTACCACACAGCATGTGTAGCCACCTGAACAAGCATGGTGAACAGACATGTGACAACCCATGGCAGCTTTAACACATGAACAGCATGGTAAGGAACACATGACGAATTCAAGATAGGCGCACACATGAGCAACACGAGCATGGTAGCAACACATGAAACAACATGGACAGGAACCTAAAACACAGCATGGAGCAACACATGAAATGATAGCAACAAATGACAGACACAGCGATGGCAGCAACACATGACAACACAAGCATGGCAAAGAACACATGACAAACAGCAATGGTAGAACACATGATCAACACAGCATGGCAAGAACTACATGAACACAGCCATGGTATCAACACAGCATGGAGACGCAACATGACTTACAGGTTCTCAGCATGGGGAGCAACACAGCATGGTAGCAACACATGACCAAAGGTCTACAAGATGAGCCCACCTGCAAAAAGATGGCAGCAACACAGCATGGTAAGCAACACATGAAACACCATTGTCTGGCAGACAACACTGACACACAGCATGGTATAACACAGCATGGTGCTTAACAGCCGATGCACTATTCACACACGCTGGCGCAACAGACAGACATTGGTAGCAACCATGAAAAAGCATGGAGCAACACATGGCAGAACCCAGTAAAGTGTAAACAAAACAGTTGATATCAAAACTGGTGCAGAACACTGAACACGCGATCGGGTATGAAAAATCAGCTGATGGCAAACATGAACCACAGCATGGAGCAAACGATGGTTAGGAGCAGACACATGAAACCAGCATGGCTGAAACAAATGAAAAAAACAGCTATGCAGCACACATGGGAGCCATATTAAGCCGATGGTAGGTGGCCAAACTGACAAAACAAATGGGTAAGCAACACATGACACCCCAGTGGAGCCACCATGAGAAAAGTGGGTAGACATGAAACCCACAGAGATGGTAGAAATGAAATCAGCATGTATAACATGAAACAAGTGAGAACACATGAAAACAGATGGATCACATGATAGCTTTAAGCATGGTAGCACATGAAACAAAAGAAAAAGCATGGCTAAACAGCATGGTAGCAAACACTAGCATGTGAAAGCAACGACAATAAAAACAAGCATGGCATCAACACAGCTGGTAGCACACACATGAAAAACATTGTAGCATGGCAGCACAAATGAAACACCGCAGGCAATCAACACTTACAGCATGGGAGCAATGCACATGAAACACAGGTCCAGACTGCAGGTTGGCAGAACACATGGAACACCAGGGCATGGCAACACAGAATGGCAGCAACTACCCAACATGATGACGACCAACAGCATGGCAGCAAACACATGACAACACAGCATGTAAGCACAATGAAACCAAGAGTGGAAGCACAAACACATGAGGCTCGGTACAGGGCGTGATTGGGGCTCGGTTGAGGGCGTGATTGCGGCTCGGTTGGAAGGGCGTGATTGGGGCGGGTGCTGGGGTGAGGTGGCTGCGGTGGGACATGGCGTGATGGGTGCTGTGTGTGACGTGTGTGACTTGTGGGGCTGTGGCAGGGCCGTTGAGTGTGGCGGCGGGAATAGGCGGATGGGTTGCTCGGTGTAGTGTGCGTTGTGGTGGTCTGCGTGAACCGGGTTGGTTGATGGGGCTTCGGTGACATTGGTGGCTGGTAGTAGCAGGGCATGATTGGTGGGCTTCGTGACAGGGCCTTCGGTGTATTCAGGGCGAATTGGGGTTGGAATTATGTGTGTGACTGGGGCTGTGTGATCAGGGGCGGTGGTATTTGGGCTTCGATGATTAGGGTGGTTGATGTGGTGGTTTCGTGCTGTTATGGGTTGATTTTGGGGCTCGTTGAATGGGTGGTGTTGATGGGCTTGGTGGGGCTTGTGTGATTGTGGGTCTTCGGTGATCAGTTCTGGTGAGGGCGTGATTGGGCGTCGGTGACAGGTGAGTGATTTGGGGCGCTGTGGTCTTGACAGGGTCGTTGTACTTGTGGGTCTGGTGACAGGGTGTGGTGGGTTTCGGCTCTTGGGTTGAGAGTGGTTGCTGTCGGTGACTTAGGGCATTATGAGTTGTGGCGGCCTCTGTTGATTGGTGGTTTCGGCGTGTTACGTGGCTAGTCGCTGATTGTGGGTTTCTGGGTGACATGGGTTTTGGTGCCAGTGAATTCTTGGGCTGTGTTGACATGGTGATTGGGGTGGTTTGACTTGCGTTGCACTTGGGGCTTTCGGTGTTACATGGTGGTGATTTTGGGCTTGCTTGGTGTACCAGGCTGGTATGAGTGGGGCTCGTTGTGACTAGGGCATGGCTTCGGTGGAAGGGGCGTGGATTTGTGGGGCTTCGGTGACTAGGGTTTGTTGGATTGACTTGTGGTGTTGTTTGGTGTTGTATGGTGTGTGTGTGGCTTCTGGGTTGGACGGTGCTCGTGATGTGGTTCTGTGAACAGGGCGTGGATGGTTGGAGGGGGTCCTCTGGTGTGACTAGGTCTCTGGTGAGGGCGTGGTTGGGCTAGGTGTATTAGGTGGTTTGATGGGGTCTGCTGGCTGATAGGGGGATTGTTGGGCGATGGGTTGACAGTGGTGTGGGCTCTTGGAAGGGTGTGATTGGTGGCTTGGTTGACAGGGGTCGTGACTTGGGGGCTTCGGTGTTCGAGGCGTGACTGTGGTGTCTGTGTTTAAGGTGGGCTGTGAATTCTTGGGGTCGTGACCTAGGATGTCTGTGTTGTGCGGGCTCGGTTGAGGCAGGGTTGTGTACTTGTGGTGCTCGGGTGAAGGGGTAGGTGACTAGGTGTTGGGTGACTTGGGTGGTTGGGCTGCTGATGGTGTTGTGGGGGCTTGTGGGATGGTCTGTGTGCTGTTGGTGTGATTTGAGGAGCTCGGTAGGATGATGGCGTTGTGTGTATTTGGGTTTCGTGTGACTAGAGGCGTCGATTGTGGGTGCTTGTGGTGACGGGCGTGGTTAGTTTTGTGTGGGCTCGGTGACACGTGGCGTTGAAGGTTGGTATCCTGGCTCGGGCCTGTGTGGGTGCTTGTGGTATGGTGGCGGCATCGTCGGTGGAGTGGTAGGGTGTTGTAGGTTGGGTCGGTGTACAGGTGTGGGATTGTGGCTGTCTGGTGGACGCGGGCGTTGTGTATTTTTGGGGTTTTCGGTGACAGGGTGTTGGGGTTCGGTATGGTGTGTGATTGTTGGGGCTAGTGGTGAGTTCTTGGGCGTTGGTGATTTGTTCGCGTTGATCGTGTCTGGCGTTGAATGTTGGTCTGTGTATATCTAGGGCGTGTTTCGGGGCTCGGTGATGGGTGATTGTGGTTGTGCTCGTGTGTGGACATGGTTGGGTTTCGGTTGTTGCTAGCGAGGGGTGTTGATTTGCGCGGACCTCTGTTGATAGGGGTGGTCGTGTGGGTGACAGGTGGTGGTGATGTGGGGGTCGTTGACTGGGTCGGTTGGTGGTGCGCAGTGATTGGTTGGTTGTCTGTGTCTCGGTTGGTGAATACGGGTCGGTGACGGGCGTTGGAGTGTTGGGGCTTGCGGTGCGGTTGTGATTTTGCGGGCTGTTTGTGCTTTCTCCTTTGTGTCTGTTGTTGCCATTAGGTTTATTGTAATAGTGAAATGTGGTTGTGTTGTGTATTGTTGTGTGTGTGGATGAGGTGTGTGGTTGTTGGTGCGCTGTGTGTGCTGTGTGTTTGTCGTGGGTGGGTGGACCACTGGTATGGTAGTTGGTGGGACATCTTATTTGTTCCGATTAGGGTAGTCTTCATTTCTTCTTTCTCTGCTTCTCTGCTGACAGTAATAGATCGTCTGAAAATTGACAGCAGATTTCAGTGAATTTATTAAGACATCACAATTCTACGGACCACAAGACCACTACACTGCCACTTGTTGGAAGAGTTTAATAGAGTCAGACAAGAGTTGGAATTCCATCTTACTCGAGGTTTTGTATGAGCATTGGGTGTCTGTTGTTGGTGTGGTGGATAATTTTATTCCTTTTTTGGCATTATGGACTCATTCATAGAACGGATTCTTTTATCTTCTAAGGTTTCTGAGATTTACTTTGGTCGAGTTTCTTGCTTTAATTTTCAATGACGGTTTTCCTCACGTGGTGCATTCACTTCATGTTAGAGGTGGTTTAAGGTTCACACGTACACATTAGATCCCCGACTACACATATGCTTGTTCTGTCGTTGATCGTGTTGGAAGCCTTTTCTCGGACCGCTGGTTAAGGGTGGGGTGGATAACTGTGGGTTGCGGTTATACACAAACGGCGTTGGCTTGGGGTTCTACCTCAGAACGTAGAGTCCATGGGATGTCTTGTTTTAATAAGAAGATCTTTAAGTTGGAGAGGCTGCTGTTCGGGATCTGGGGGTTCTGGTGGTTGGGTGTAGATAGTTCTATAAGCACCCGGGCTGGTTCAGGGGATTGAGCCAGCGGTGAGCTTGGTAGCGGGATAGTACTCATCCCTCCGACGGGTATCCGGTTTGGCGAGATATTCGACTGGTTCTGGTTGTTTTTGTGGTTACAAGCCGGGATTACAATATAGATTTATGGGGTTTACGGGGTTTAATGTAATCGGTTTGATTTACACAAGATGTTTACATGGTGTGGGAAGGAGGTGCTAATTATGTTTCTATTGAACTGAAACGGGGTACAACGAATAAGAGGGAGTCAAAACTGGGAGTAAACCTTGAGGTGGTTGAAGGGAAGCTGTTTCGCATCGTGAAGTGTCGTTGGTTCTGTGTTGCTGGCTTATGTCGTTGTTCAAATTGATTGAAAAGGGGGATGGAATATCTTTCATTTGTTACTAGAGGTTGCTGGTTTGTTACGAGTAATGAGAAGGTTGTGTGGTAGGGTCGGTTATAGGGTGTTTAGGGGTAACGGGGTGATGGTGCAAGTGGTTAGATGGCTTTACTTAACAGGCGGGTAGGGTGTATCGAATGCGATAGCTTGGTGGGCGTGTTCTAGCGGTCTAGGCACTGTGATCAGTGCTAGAGGACGTCACTACAGTCCTGGTTCGAATCCGGCTGTGTCACAGAGGTGTGAGGTTTGGGTAGGCACTGGGGGTGATTAAATGGTGGGGCGGGTCTTAGATGGCGTCAACTACGGTGGGCTCTTGGTTTGGTCGATATCGAGGTGTTGGGTGTGAGTGAGCGTGTCGTATTGTCTAGGAGGGCGTATGTGATCATTGGCTTTTAGACGGCGGGTGTTACCTTAGTTTGGAGGATGATTGTCTACTGGTTTGTCGGGGTATCCGGGGTTTCATTCGGAGGGCTTCTACCTGTTTTCGGGCATGAGGTGTAGGTGTCTGAAACAGACCCTCGTCCTGACCTGTCTCTCTTTGCAGGGTGCTTGGGTGGGGTCGTGGTCAGATTGAATCCTGTACCGTCAAACGCCTTTCGGTGGGACCTGGCTGTGGTTCTACCGGGGCACTGGGTGTATGGAGAGTGTCGGTAAACACTATCTTCAATTTCTTCGGACGGTAGCAAAACTTAGAGGAGGGGAAATAGCGAGGAGAGATTAGGAAGTGGGGTTTATTGAGGTTTAATCGGGGCCCGGGCTGTGGGACGGGTACGGAGGGCGGGTCTTGGGTAGGGGCATCTTGGGGATCCGTCCGGTTGGATAAAGGGTGGTGGGTAAGGGTGGTTGGTAGGAATCTTTATCGGGCGGCAGGGTAGAGCTTGTGTTAATATTGGTCGCTGAGGTGTGGGAGGGGGTTAGTTTGAGGGTGAGATTAGCATAGGCAGGGTACTTGTTAGGTGGTGGCTCTAGGATCTGTTGGCAGGTGACCTTAGAGCGTGTTGCTGGATGTTCGAGGTGCACAGCTCTGTTTTGGATTCGGATTCGAGGGATGGTTGGTAGACGCTCTTTAGCACGATTTCATAGTGGTGTTAGCCGGGGTGGCGGTGGTAGAATTTGCTGGATGGCGAGATAGTGGACTGATAGTATTTGACGTCTTCTTGGGGGCATTGGATCTGCAGTCGGATGTTGGTCCCTTTGTTATGGCGGTTTGCTGTTGGAATTTGCAGCCTGGTAGTCTTGGGCTGAACTCCTATTGGGCTTGGTTAGGGATGCGTTTAGCAGCTTGAATGGCTGGACGGGGTGTCTTAGATTTATGCAGTTGGGTGCTAGGTCGTGTATTTTGTTCGCGTTTTTTATCACATGGTACTGGGTTAGATGCTGGGTAAGTAGTATCATTGGCTCTTTTCTTGTATTGTGTTTGATTTTCATGTAGGGAAGAGGAGAAGACGTGAAAAGAGGTTTTTTGTCTAGCCTCTCGTTGAGGAGTTTTTTGTGGCATTGTGGTTTTATTTTTGTTTTGTGATTGTGGGTCTTGTTTTTGTGTTTTTACAAGGTAAGATCACATATGTGGGTGTCATTTTTTGCTCGAACATGGGTAGACATGTTGTTTGGTAATCAGAGGTGATGTGGCAGGCAGTCCGTGGGCTCCATATAAGATTGATTTTTAATTTCATGGTTGTTAGAGTGTCACAAATTTAGGGGAGGTTTGGAGGGGTGCAGTGTATGCGTGGGGAAGGGTGGTTCGTAAGATTGGGGCGCGTTGTTGTGTTGGGCGCTATGTTGCTGGTCTCTGTGGGGCTTCTGGATGTTGGGTTGATGTGACAGTTAGTTTGTGGGGCAATGCTATCGCCTTTCCTTGTAGTAGTGCATGTTGCTGCGCTGTGATTTTTGAATGATGGTTGCGTTTTTTGTGGAAAATGGAAGATCTAGGTTGGTGTCTGGTTGACGAGGCCGATTACATTGGTCAGGGGGTTGTGTTAGAAGGGTTCGCATCATTGGGTGTGTGGAGGTGACGGCAGTTCATGTAAGAGTGACCTGGAGTAGTGTCTGTGTGTGTTGTTGTGTTGTGTGGTTTGTTGGTGTGTGGTGTGTGTGTGCGCAGGTTAAGCATGGTGTTGTGGCTGCACAGTTGACTAGTTGAGTTTTTCTTGTATTCATTGTTGAGTTCTCTCGCGGCTGGTGAAGTATAGGGGTTCGTTCTCATGAAGGGATGTTTATGTAAGGCCAGGGTGGCGTTTTTCTCTCGCTTCTTTGATTTGTATTATTCAGCGAGTCTCGTGGTAGGCTTTTGATGTCTGTCTGGTAATTCGATATCTGTGTGCTTCGTTCTTCCTCTTTAATGCTTCAAAGCTGATGGATTTGTGGGTTTGGTTTGTGGTTAGTTGTTGGTGTGCTGTGTGGTGGTGTTGGTTTGTTCTGTGTTGAAATTGTCTTGTCGGCGTTGTTTGCGATGAGTTGTTATGGTCTGGTGAGATTGGGTCAATGTATTGGTAGGTGACTGGTGTTCGATGTTTTTCGCTTCGATCATTTGTCGTGCTGGCGGTCTTTATCCTTCGGTGTGGTTCCACACTTTCGGCACTCTACTCTCACTCTATTCACAATTCTTTACGCACACGCAGGTTATTGTGCTCTTGTTCATCCACCACGAGAAGCGAGCTGGTTGTTGGCTGCCGCTGGTCGCAGTGTTACGGCATGTGCAACTGTAATTCAGTTTAACTTTAGCGTGGCCTGCAGTACCTGGTAGGTGAGTACAAGCCCTCAATACAGGCACTGTCTAGCGTTTCGAGCCCGCGGTAAATCTATTTTCGCTCCTGCTGTTTGGGGGTGATCCTCCTTCGGGAGGGTTGGGGGAGCTTTTTTGGCTTCTTGTCATTCTCGAGAGTCTCCCAATTATCTGCTTTGGCTGGTTTCTTAATCCGCTGTTGTCGTTTTGGGTGGAGCCTTGGGGTTTGTCACATGGGTCTGCGTGCTGGGAGTGCAAATCATTCTGGTTCTGTGTCTCTACCGGGTCAGATTGTTCATGGGTGGGTTGTTGTTTTGTGTTGTCGTGTTTATTTTAACGAGTCCTCAATCAGTCTTGGTGGCTTGTCAACAGAGCATCAATATTTATCATTGCTCCTTGTTCATTCTTTCGTGCTTGCATTGGTCATCCCTGTCACTCATTGTGCGCCTTACTCACTTGCTGGGCTTGGTATTCTACCTTGTTTTGAGCTCCTTGCTTTCCTCTAAGTTCTACTGTCACTGCTCACCTTGGTTCTTTTGGGTTCTTTAGAGCCATGGCATGCTTTCTGCCTCATGGTTTTGCGCACTATGAGCTAGTCTACTGTCTAACGAGTGGTCTCAATTCACGCCTGTATCTGGGTTGAGCTTAATTCCAAGCCTGTGGTTCACTCCCTCTGGGTTGAGTCTCTCCAATACGCCCTGGGGGTACCTGAGTTGCTCCAATCACCGTCCCTGTGGGGCCGAGTCCTTCCAATACTCAGTGCGCTTTTGTTTATCCCTTCCGTTTTCTTGGGTTCCTTTCTCCCTTGAGCTCATCAATCTACCGCCCTGCTCACTGGTATTTCTTGGTTGAGCCCCCTTAAATTCACTGCCTGTGGTCCCTCTTTGAGCCCAATTATGGCTCTGTCCCTTGATGCTTACACAATCACTGCTGGGCTTGTTTCTAACCTGCAGCTTCCCTGTGGTTAATCACCGCTCCTATGTCACCTGGTTGATGCCACAAATCTAGGGTTCTCTGTTTCTCACCCGTAGCCTGGGTGTTATCAATATTGCCTTGTAACTTGTTTTCGGGTCTTTTGTGCTGTGCTATACTTTCTTGTTTCTGAGTCCTGGGTTTTGGTCAATCATTAGGTTTTTGCCTGTCACCTGAGCTGGTTCTATCTACCGAGCCTGTGCGGTTCTTCCGAGCCTTAATAGTATACTGCCCTGTTCACGGTAGGAGGGCCGAATTCGATAAGGTGGCTGTTTACTTTTCCTTTTTTTCTTTTCTGAGCCCAATCAGCACTGTCACAGAGCGCCAATATCCTGTCACGAGCAATCAGCACTGTCACCGCCAATCACGCCTGTACGGCCAATCACACCCTGTCACGGCCAATACGCCGTCCGAGCCTGTCAACCGAGCACCAATACGCCTGTCCGAGCCAAATACGCCTTGTCACCCAGAGCCCAATCAACACCTGTACCGAGCCTCACATCAGCCTGTCCCGAGCCTGTACGGCCCATCATGCCCTGTCACGAGCCATCACATGTTCAACGAGCCAATTCACGGTGGTGCCCTGTCGGCCAGAATCCAACCATGTTTCACTGAGCCCACTCAACCTGTACGAGCCTGTCACCGGAGCCAATCCTGCCTGTCACGAGCCTGTAGGCCCAATATGGCCTGTCCACGAGAGCACTGTACCGCGCACCCAATCACCCTGTACGAGCCTAATCGCCCCTGTAACGGAGCCAATCACGCCTGTCCGGACCAATAACGCCTGTACCGGCTGTACGCCCAATCACGCGCCACTGTAACAGAGCCCCCCAATCACACCTGGTCCACCCTCTGAGCCCAGTCACGAGCCCAATCAACATGTCACCGAGCCAATACCCTGTCACAGTGCAATAACCCTGGTCAGAGCCCATCCGCCTGTCGAGCCCCAATAACCATGTTCAACTTGAGCCAATCAGCGTACGCGACTGTCACGAGCCAATCTGCCTGTAACGGCCTGTCTCGAGCCAATCCACCCTGTACTGAGCCAATCAGCCTGTACGAGCCCAATCAACGTGTCACGAGCAATACGCTGTCACCAGAGGCCTCATTCACACCTTCGAGCCAATCATGCCTGTTCCGGAGCCATCAGCCCTGTAGGAGCCCAATCAGCCTGTTTTCAACAGAGAATCGCCTGTCACCGAGCCCAATCACGCCCGTCACCGAGCCTCATGTGTGCTGCATGCTGTGTTTGTCATGTGTTTTGCACCATGCTGTGTTGTCATGTGTTGCTCATGCTGTGTTGTCTGTCATGGTCTGTGCCATGCATGCCTGTGGTCCAGCTGTGTTGCCATGTGGTTGCTGCCATGCGTGTGTTGTCATGTGTTGCCTGCCATTGCTGTGTTGATGCTGTTTTTCATTGTCTGTGCTGTTTTTCATGTGTTGTACTGCTGTTGTCCATGCTGTGTTCATGTGTTGCTGTTGCATGAGGCTTGTTGTGGCACATCTGTGTTGTCATGTCTGTGTTTCCCATGCTGGTTTGCTACTGCTGTGTTGATGCCATGGCTGTGTTTTTCATGTGTTGCTTACGCATGCTGTGGTTTTTGTATCATGCTGTTGGTTGTCATGTGTTGCTCATGCTGTGTTATGTGTTGTACCATGCTGTGTTGTTTGCGCATGCTGTGTTGCTTACTGGGGGGTTGCGTGTTGTTGTGTTGCTCCATGCGTGTTGCATGTCACTTGCATGTGCTTGACTGTGTGTGCCATGTGTTGCTGCCATGCTGTTTGCTGTGTGCTGCATGCTGTTGCATTCTGCCATGCTAGGTGTTGTCATGTGTTGCTACATGCGTGTATTGCTGCCAGCTGTGTTGTCATGTGTGCCATCATGCCTGGTGTTGCATTACCATGTCTGTGTTGTCATGTGTGCTACATGTTGTGTTGTCATGTGTTGCTACCATGGCTGTGGTTGCCATTGTTGCTTGCCGCTGTGTTTCATGTGTTGCTACATGCTGTGTTGTGCCGATGCTGTTTTGTCATGTGTTGCTACCATGTGTGTTTGCATACATGCTGGTTGTCATGTGTTGCTGCCATGCTGTTGTTGTCATTGTGTTCTACATCTGTGTTGCTGCCGATGCTGTGTTGTCATGTGTTGTACCTATGCTGTGTTGTCATTGTGGCTACCATGCATGTGTTGCGTTGCCATCCTGTGGTTGTCAATGTAGTTGTACCATGCTGTGTTATAAATTGCTGTGTTGTCATGTGCTCATGTGGCTGTTGTTGTCATGTGTTGCTAGCATGCTTGTTTGCAATGTGTTGCTGCCTGCTTCGTTTGTTGTCATGTGTGCTGCCATGCTGGTGGGTTGTCATGTGTGTGCTACCATAGGCTGTGTTGTATGTGTTGCTGCATCCTGTGTTGTCATGTTTGCTGCATGCTGTGTGTCATGTTGTTGTACCATGCTGGTGTAGTGTGTTGATGCTGTTGCTTTCCATGTGTGCTACCATGTCTGTGTTGTCTACTGCTGTGTATGCTCCATGTGTTGCTGGCATGTCTGTTGCATGTGTTGCCTACCATGCTGTGTTGCTTGTTGTTGCTACCATGCTGTGTTGTCATGTTGTTGCTGCATGCTTTTGTTCTAACTGACCTTGCTAGTTAAATAAAGGTTAATCTAATAAGCTTGGTATTTCGAGGAAGCGTGAGTTTCAACAAAGCCACCAGTTCAGAAGGTAAAACACGCTCTTATCTTCTGCTTGTAATTTTCTCCCTGAGATTGGATGCATGCCAAATTAATCCCTATATAGGGGCACTACTTTAAGACACAGAGCGCCTATGGCACCATTCCCTAATAGTGAGCACTCGACTTTAGACCAGAGCTTAGGTTGACAATTTGGCTACTGCTTCTGTACTATCTCTCAGGTTCTTCTCTGCCCTACACACACACCACACCAGGGTTTTCCACTTAGCAAGACATTTCCCGATTGCTGCTCTACTCCAAAAAAAGAGTCAATGTGGGACCTATTATACACGGGTTTACGGTACAGGCAATGTGTAGGCTATATACAGGGTGTTCTACGCGTACAGAGTCAATTGGACGCTAGTTATACAGGGTGTATCGTACAGAGTCATGTGGAGGCTATATTACAGGGTGTTACGGTACGAGTCAATGTGGAGGCTATTACAGGCTGTTAGGGTACAGAGTCATGTGGAGGCTATATCAGGGTGTTAGGTACATAGAGCAATGTGGAAGCTATTACAGGTGTTACGGTACAGATAATGTGGAGGCTAGTATACAGTGGTTTACGGATAAGGTCAAGGGAGGCTAATACAGGGGGTAACCGGTACAGAGTCAACGTGGGCTAATAAACAGGGTTTACGGTTACAGAGTTCATGTGGACTATATAAGGGTGTTACCGGTTAAGAGTCAATGTGGAGACTATATTACAGGCGTGTTTACGGGTAAGAGTATGTGGAGGCCTATATACAGGGGGTACGTACAGGACCAATGTGAGGCTAATAACGGGGGTACCAGTAAGAGTCAAATGTGGAGGCATATATCAGGGTATTACGGTACTGAAGTCAATGTGGAGCTATATAAGGGTACGTACGAGAGTCTATGTGGAGGCTAATTAAGGGTACCGGTTCACAGAGTCAGCCAGCCGTTGGAAGCCAGCCGCCAATGTTCGTAGGAAGCAACCAAGAGTCAGCTGCATTCGGCCTGATGGGACAAAAGGAACATCCCGGCCGACCAAACCTCCCTACCCGGACGACGCTGGGCTAATTTTGCGTGGCCGCCTCTGCGGTCTCGGTCGCGAGGCAGGCTGCGACAACAGCCCGGGATCAAACCCGAATCTTAGTTGACGCAAAGTTGCGTCTAGAACCTGGCTGCGTCCAGTCTCTGGAGGCCGTAGGTGTCCTACTTGTCCAGGGTGGAAAGGGCAGTGGGAGCCCAAGTAGAGATGCTCTGTGGGATCTGTCATGTGGGATGTGAAATTGGAGTGGGTCTAGGGTTTTTCTGGTGATGTGATTGACGTAGCATGCGCATGACAACCTTTAAAGGGCATTTCATTGCTACGACCGTGAACGCTCGGGGTGTAGTGCATGTTAGGCAGGTTATCTTCTGGTTCATGGGCACATGACAATGGTGGTTGCTTAAACATGTTGGTATTACAGACTTGGACAGGTTGAAAATGTAGATATGTAGACCACTTGCCGGTTGGTCAAGGGCATGCTCGGAAGACCACGTCCTGGTTTCCATCTGGCCTGACGCCTTGTGAATGTGACCTGGTTTAAGTTCTTACTCAAGCTCGGTCGGCGAGCGTGATCACAAACAGTCGTCCGA
>NW_019948466.1:0-15494 GCF_002910315.2 Salvelinus sp. IW2-2015
CAGAAGAGAGATTGGAACAATGCGCCAATCCTCTCCAACCTAGCCTGGTATATTATTTGATACCAGAATATTTCTTATTTATAGGACGCAATCAACACTGATGACCAGATCGACTAAATGGGGGTCAGCCTAGTGTAAAGGGGTTGTGTGTGTGTGAGAGGTGAGGGTTGAGATTGTGGTGTGTGTGTGTGTGTGGTGTGTGTGTGACGGGGTTGGGGTTGAGTGTGTGAGGTGGTGGGGGGGGTTGGAGGGTGTGTGTATTTTGAGTACGCGCTTTGATGTGGCTGAAAGAAGGAAATGGGCAGGGTACCCCCCTGGTTTGGGCACTCTTAACACACAATCTCCCTCTCCATATCTCTTTCTCTCTCCATCCCCCTATCCCTTTCTCCCTCCTCCATTCACGTGCACAATGAGCCGCTCGCTCCGAGTGGAACGCCCTGTGAACCGGTTCCGACAGAGAGACTCGTTGAGAACATGGTGAATCAAAGTGTTTCCTCTCCTTCTCAAGAGGTATGGAGAGGCCTGGAGAGAGGCCTGGAGAGAGGATGGAGAGGCCTGGGTGGCGGGAGAGGCCTGGAGAGAGGGATGGAGAGGCCTGGGTGGCGGGAGAGGCCCTGGAGAGAGGGATGGAGAGGCTGGGTGGCGGGAGAGGACTGGAGATAAGGGAAATGGAGGGCCTGGAGAGAGGGGATGGAGAAGCCTGAGAGAGGGATAGAGAAGGCCTGGGTGGCGGGGAGAGGCCTGGAGCAGAGGGATGGAGAGGCCTGGAGAGAGGGAGACTGGAGAGGCGGAAGAGAGGGATTAGGGAGAGGCCTGGAGAGAGGGGATAGGGAGAGGGGCCTGGAGAAGGAGGGATACGGGAAAAGGCCTGGAGAGAGGCCTTGAGAGGGGGATAGGGAGAGGCCTTGAGAGGGGGATAGGGAGAGGGCCTCGGAGAGAGGGAGAGGCCTGGGAGAAGGGGGGGATAGCCTGGAGAGGGGGAAGGGGAGAGGCCTGGAGAGGCATCGGGAGAGGCCTGGAGAGAGGGATAGGGAGAGGCCTGGAGAGAGGGATTAGGGAGCCGGCCTGGAGAGAGGGATAAGAGAAGAGGCCTGGAGAGAGGGATAGAGAGAGGCCTGGAGAGAGGGATAGAGAGAGGCCTGAGAAGAGGGATAGAGAGAGGCCTGGAGAGCGGGATAGGAGAGGCCTGGAGAGCGGGATAGGGAGAAAGGCGCTCTGGAGAGTGGGATAGGGAGAGGCCCTGGAGAGGGGGATAGGGAGAGGCCTGGAGAGTGGGGATAGGGAGAGGCCTGGAGAGGGATAGAGAGAGGGACAGGCCTGGAGAGGGATAGAGAGAGGGCAGGCCCTGGAGAGGGATACGGAGAGGGAAAGGCCTGGAGAGAGGGATAGGGGAGAGGCCTTGGCGAGAGAGATAGGGAGAGGCCTGGAGAGAGGGAGAGGCTGGAGAGAGCCGATAGGGAGAGGCCTGAGAGAGGGGATAGAGAGGGAAGAGGCCTGGAGAAGGATAGAGAGGGAAGAGGCCCTGGAGAAAGGATAAGAGAGGGAAAGGCCTGGAGAGGGATAGAGAGGGAGAGTACTGGAGTGAGTACTGACCGAGCAGGCTTATGGACAGAGACCCTAGAACCTGATCCTCCCCACCTCATACCCCTCACCCTCCATCGCCACGAACCCTGCGGGCTTCAGAAGGGAGAACAGTGTGAAGACTGAGCCACTGGGGCCAGGTGGGGGTATGGTGGTTGGGGGGGTAGGTGCTGTCTGGCCCAGGTGGGGGTATGTGGGTGGGTAAGGTGACTGTCTGGCCAGTGGGGGTATGTGGGTGGGGGGGTGTAGGTGACTGGTCTGGCCAGGTGGGGGTATGTGGGTGGGGGGTGTAGGCGACTGTCTGGCCAGGTGGGGGGTGGGGGGGCTAATACACTCTCTCAAACACTCTCACTAGGCCTAATACGCTCATCACTAGGGGCTAATAGCTCTCACTAGGGCTAATACGCTCTCACTAGGGCTAATACGCTCTTCACTAGGCTACTAGGGCTAATACGCTCTGCACTACGGCTAATACGCTCTCACTAGGGATAATACGCTCTCACTAAGGGGCTAATATGCTTCACTAGGGCTAATACGCTCTCACTAGGCTAATACGCTCTCACTACGGCCTACATACGCTCTTCACTAGGGCTAATACACGTCTCTCAAAACACTCTCTATAGGGCTAATTAACGCTCTCACTAGGCTAATACGCTCTCACTAGGGCTAATACTGCTCTCACTAGGGCCTAATACGCTCTCACTACGGCTTAATACGCTCTCACTAGGGCTAATACACTCTCCTCAAACACTCTCAACTAAGGGCTAAGACGCCCTCACTTAAGGCTAATATGCTCTCACCTAGGGCTAATATGCTCTCACTAGGGCTAATATGCTCTCACTAGGGCTAATATGCTCTCACTAGGGCTAATACTCTCTCAAACACCTCTCACTAGGGCTAAGACGCCCTCACTAAGGGCTAATATCGCTTCACTAGGGCTAATATGCTCTCACTAGGGCTAAGACGCCCTCACTAAGGCTAATATGCTTCTCACTAGGGCTAATATGCTCTCACGCTAGGGCTAATATGCTCTCACTAGGGCTAATATGCTCTCACTAGGGCTAATCATGCTCTCACTAGGGCTAATATGCTCTCACTAGGGCTAATATGCTCTCACTAGGGCTAATATGCTCTCACTAAGGGCTAATATCTCTTCACTACGGCTAATCGCCTCTCACTAGGGCTAATACACTCTCTCAAACACTCTCACTAGGGCTAAGACGGCCCTCACATAAGGCCTAATATGCTTCTCAATAGGGCAATATGGTCTAACACTAGGGGCTAATACTCTCTCACTAGGGCTAATACTCTCTCACAGGGGCTAATACACTCTCACTAGGGCTAATACGCTCTCACTAGGGCTAATACGTTCTCAACTACGGCTAATTCGCTCTCACTTAGGGCTAAATAGCTCTCACTACGGCTAATAACGGCTCTCACTAGGGCTAATACTACTCTCTCAAACAACTCTCACTAGGGCTAATACGCTCTCACTAGGGCTAATAAGCTTCTCACTCGGGCTAATACACTCTTCACTAGGGCTGGTGCAGTCATAGGTTGGCCATGATTTGGTGTGATATCTCTAATCACACACCAGCCCAAATAAAAGTCAGTTTACGCAGCACGTTATTACTCAAAACCAGAACGGGTTCAATGACCTGAGGAGTATCCACAACCTGCTGTATATTCAGATCCTCTCTTCATCCTCTTCCTCCCCTCCTCCTCCTCCTGCTCTCTATGTTCCTTTCTCTCTGTCCATGTTTACCTTTTCGATAACCTTACAACCCTTTTTTAGCCAAACCCTCTTCTTCCACATAACCCTGCCTACCCGGTGGTGTGCGTGTGCTTTGCGTGCGTGCGTGTATTTGTGGGTCTGAGGATCATGTGTTGTAGAAGTGCTTGCCGGGGGCGAGAGAGAGCCCTCTTTGGGTCCACTGCTCCCCCCCTCCACAGCTGGAACTGGATACAGTAAGCAAAAAGAAGCTAGCCCCTCCTTACGCAGCAGTGCTGTCCTGTCCCACGGTCCCGGCAACAAAACAGAAGCCTCCCCACCTCTCCCAAAGGGCTAGTGGACAGGGATCGCATAGGTTCTGAGTAATCATCACCACAACTCTGCCCCTATCTCTGGAAGACACACCAACAACAAGATACCATTTTACCATAAGAGACTTCACTGAGACAAGTCTGGTGCTTGGCAACCATAACAAACACAACGCTATGCATCATCCTCTGAAGAAGCTCATCAGGTTAAGCAATGGTCCCAGACTCTATGTGAAGAAGCTATCAGGTTAGCTGGTCCAGATCTTCTATGTGAAGAAGCTAATTCAGGGTTAGCCTGGTCCCAGATCTCTATGTGAAGAAGCAGCAGGTTAGCCTGGTCCCAGATCTCTATGTGAAGAAGCTATCAGGTTAGGCCTGGTCCCAGCTCTCTATGTGAAGAAGCTATCAGGTAGCCTGCGTCGCAGAATCTCTATGTGAAGAAGCTAGCAGGTTAAGCAATGGTCCCAGAATCTCTAATGTGAAAGAAGCTATCAGGTTAGCCTGGTCCAGAATCTCTATGTTGAAGAAGCTATCAGGTTAGCCCTGGTCCCAGATCTCTATGTAAGAAAGCTAAGCAGGTTAGCATGGTCCCAGATCTCTCATGTGAAAAGCTAGCAGGTTAGCCTGGTCCCAGATCTCTATGTGAACAAGCTATCAGGTCAATCCTGGTCCCAGATCTCTATGTGAAAAGCCTATAGGTTTAGCTGGCCCAGATCTCTATGTGAAGAAGTATCAGGTTAAAGCCTGGCCCCAGTCTGTATCTGCAGTAGCTAACGTCCTCTGAATTAACTATTGTCCATGCTGTAAAGCAAACTGATCTGGGACGCGTGACTAGCTGTGGAGAACCTCAGTATGTGTTAACATCCACAAAACAACACGGGCCAGAAATGTTGGCTTGTCTGTAGTGTGTCTCAGTGTCACATCCCTTGTTCATGGTGGGGTGTGTGGGGTGGGGTGGGACCGGGGGGTCTGATGGTGTGTGGGATGGGGGGTTTTGGTGGCTCAATGGGGGTGGCGGAGGGTGTAGACTGAGTGACGGTACCTGTTTGAATGTCGCTGGGGGTCCAGGTGAACGGCGTTGCCATGGGAGTAGTGTGTCTTTTGACGCGTTGTTGCCTGCCGGGTCGGTCCGCTCCACTGAAGGAGTTCACACAGCGGCCGGAAACGCTCCCCCCTAGCACCCTCGCAAGTTTGGGGACACTGGGGGGTAAGGGGGTTGGAGTCTACCCCTTCCATTTCCATGGTTACCATGGGTACTCTCAGCCCCTGTGTGGCCAACCTGTGGCCTGGAGGATTGTGGGACATTTAGAGATGGTTAAACAGTTCTAAATGGGAATTCCAAGAAATTTCAAGAAAACAAATGGTCAATAAGATGAGATGTAACAAAATGGAATTGTTGGAAGGCAGAGACTAGCAGGTAGATCAGTCTGAGCAGTGGAAGGGAGGAGGAGCACTTTAGACACATCACAGCCCAGGGAGGTCGCTGGGTTCCCAACCAGCAGGGAGGTCGCTGGTCACAGGCAGGGAGGTTGCTGGTCCACAGGCAGGGAGGTCGACTGGTCCAACAGGCAGGGAGGTCGCTGGTCCACAGGCAGGGGAGGTCGCTGTCCACAGGCAGGGAGGTCGCTGGTCCACAGCCAGGGAGGTCGCTGGGTCCACAGCCAGGGAGGTCAGCTTGGTTCCACAGGCAGGGGAGGTTCGGTGGTCCACTAGGCAGGGAGGGTCGTGGTCCACAGGCAGGGAGGTCGGTGGCCCACAGGCAGGGAGGTCGCTGGTCCACAGGCCAGGGAGGTCGCTGGTCACAGGCAGGGGAGTTTTTCGCTGGTCCACAGGCAGGGAGGTCGCTGGTCCACAGGCAGGGTGGTCGCAAATGTCCACAGGCAGGGAGGTCGGCTTGGGTCACCAGGCAGGGAGGTCGCTGGTCCACAGGCAGGGAGGTCGCTGGGGTTCCACAGGCAGGGAGGTCGCTGGTCACAGGCAGGGAGGTCGCTGGTCCACAGGCAGGGTGGTCGCAGGTCATATCACAATTAGCTTGATATGGCTGTAGTCCATTGTCAGATAGCACACACACCCTTGTTGTTTTAGCTAAATGTGTGTTTGGTGTTTTCCCAGCGTGGTGGAAAGGTTCTGCTGGAGGCTGGGGCTGATCCCTAGACGCAGGAGACGACTTAACAACGTCTATGACACATCCCGAGAGAAGGGGCAATTCACTCACTGGAAAGGTAACTATGACATTCATTCATCATCCTCCCTAACCCCCCCCCCAATAGAGACGAGCTGGAGCATCCTCCTAACACCCCAGCTCAGAGGACAAGCGGAGCATCCTCCTAACCCCCCCAAATGCAGAGACAAGCTGGAGCATCCTCCTAACCCCGCAGCTCAGAGACAAGCTGGAGCATCCTCCTAACCCCCAACTCCACGTTAGACAAGCTGGAGCATCCTCCACTAACCCCCCCAACTCAGAGAACAAGCTGGAGCATCCTCCTAACCCCCACTCAGAGTGTATCTTAACACGTGATGATGTATGCAGACAGACAGATACACAGTGGGCCTGGGTCGTTAGTTTTGTTAGATAGATCAGATACACAGTGGAACCCTGGTCGTTAGGATTTGTTAAGATAGAGCAGATACACAGTGGGCCCTGGTGTTAAGTTGTAGATAGACAAGATAACAGTGGGCCCTGGTCGTTAGTTTGTTAGATAGCAGATACACAGTGGGCCTGGTCGTTAGTTTGTTAGATAGACAGATCCAGCAGTGGGGCCCTGGTCGTGTAGTTTGTTAGATAGACAGATACACAGTGGGCCTGGTCGTTAGGTTTGTTAGATAGACAGAACACAGTGGGGCCCTGGTCGTTAGTTTGTTCATAGACAGATACACAGTGGGGCCCTGGTCGTTAGATAGACAGATACACGTGGGCCCTGGTCGTTAGTTTTGTTAGATAGACAGATACAAACAGTGGGCCTGGTCGTTAGATCGACAGATACACAGTGGGCCTGGTCGTTACTGTTACTTTGTTAGATAGACAGACACACAGTGGGGCCCTGGTCGTTAGTTTGTTAGATAGACAGATACACAGTGGGCCCATGGTCGTTAGATAGCCAGATAAGCTACAGTGGGCCTGGTCGTTTAGATAGACAGATACACCAGTGGGCCCTGGTCATTAGTTTGTTTAGATGAGACAGATACAACAGTGGGGCCCTGGTCGTTAAGATAGACAGACACCAAAGTGGGCCCTGGTCGTTAGTTTGTTAGATAGACAGACAACACAGTGACCCTGGTCGTTATTTGGTTAGATATGACAGATACACAGTGGGCCTGGTCGTTAGTTTGTTAGTTTTTAGACAGATCACAGTGGGCCCCTGGTCGTTAGTTTTTTTTTGTTAGATAGACAGATACACAGTGGGCCTGGTCGTTGTTTGTTAGATAGACAGATACAAAATACGTGGGCCTGGTCGTTAGTTTGTTAGATAGGACAGATCACGAGTGGGCCCTGGTCGATTAGTTTGTTAAGATAGACAGATAACAGTGGGCCCTGGTCGTTATTTTGTTAAGATAAGAACACAGATACACAGTGGGCCCCTGGTTCCGTTAAGTTTTGTTTTCGATAGAACAGACACACAGTGGGGCCTGGTCGTTCGTTTTGTTAGATAGACAGATCACAGTAGGCCCTGGTCGGTAGTTGTTATTACAATAGAATGAATTCTAACTGTAGACAACAGACATTATGAGCCCTCTCAATATTGGCATATATGTAAGAGTTTATTTGTTCGCCATTTTATATATTTTTATTTATTATTTTTCTGGTGGAGGCGTTGGTTTTATTTGGTTTTTACGGAAACACACAACACACACACACACACAACACACACACACACACAGACTCAGCCTCGCTGCCTCTGCAAGAACATAATTTATATGTGATAGTATATTGCAACAATTTATAATAGCTGTCAGCTTTGGGGTCCCACGCGGGGCGGCCGTTTGCCGCGGGGAAAGCATTTCCCATAAGCGCACGCTGAAGATGGGCTAGGGGCCTGCGCGACGCTTTAGTTGAGTTTGCTGGTGATTATCCGCTCCTCAGACATCCATACACACACCGGCCAGCCTGGTCAGGGAGAGGAGGGGGAGGGGAGAGGGGGGGGATTAGGTGATGGAGGGAGGGGAGTGAAGAGACAAAGGTTTCCAGGGAAAGAGATGAAGGCAGACAAATGAGAGGGAGAGAGGGAGTGTCGGGGAAAAGAGAGCCAGAGGTTGACAAAGTGGTGGGTCGGAAAGAGAAAACTAAGTGCTGGGTAGAAAGAGGGAGGGAGGAGAGAGAGAGGAGAGAAATAAGGGACTTGGGAGAGGGAGCGAGAGAGATAAATAAGGGCTGGGAAGAGGGAGAGGGGAAGGGAGAAGAGAGATAAATAAGGGGCTGGGGTTAGAGGGAGAGAGAAGATTAGAATAAGGGCTGGGTAGAGAGAGAGGGGAAGGGAGAGAGAGAGGAGATTAAATAAGGGCTGGTAGAGGGAGAGAGAGTATAAATAAAGGGCTGGGTAGAGAGAGAGAGAGAGAATAAATAAGGGTGGGTAGAGAGAGATAGAGAGAGAGATCAATAAGGGCTGGGATAGAGAGAGAGAGAGATAAATAAGGGCTGGGTAGAGGGAGGAGAGAGAGATAATAAGGGCTGGGTAGAGGGAGAGGGAAGGGAGAGAGGAGAGATAAATAAGGGCTGGGTGAAGGGAGAGAGAGAGATAAATAGGGGCTGGGTAGTAAAAGGGAAGAGAGAGATAAATAAGGGCTGGGTAGAGGGAGAGGGGAAGGGAGAGAGAGATAAATAAGGGCTGGGTGAGGGCAGGGGGAAGGGAGAGAGAGAGATACTCCCATATCTACTGGGTGCCAAATTCCAACAGTGTGTGCCATCACAGCAGCAAGATTTGTGACCTGGTTGCCACAAGAAAAGGGCAACCAGTGAAGAAAGCAAACAGCCCATCTGTAAATACAACCGCATATTTATGTTTATTTATTTTAAACTTGTGTGCTTTAACCATTTTGGTCCATTGTTACAACACTGGCATATATATAATATGGACATTGTACAATGGGGTCTTTATTGTTTTGGCAAACTTCTGTATGTGTAGTTTACTGTTCATTTTGGTATTGTTTATTTCACTTTTGTATAGTTAACCTAACCTCACGTTGGCTTTGGGCAATGTTACCCACATGTTTCGCCATGCCAATGAAAGCCCCTTGAATTGGATAATGAATTGAATTGATAATAAGGGCTGGGGTTGAAGGGAAGAAAAGAGAAAAAGAATAAATAAGGGCTGGGTAAGGGGAGAGAGAGATTAAAATAAGGGCTAGTAGAGGGAGAGGGGAAAGGGAGAGGAGAGATAAATAAGGGCTGGGTATGAGGGAGAGGGGAAGGGAAGAGAGAGATAATAAGGGGGCTGTGAAGGGAGAGAGAGAAGATAAAATAAAGGGCTGGGTAAGAGGGAGAGAGAGATAAAATAATAGGGCTGGTAGAGGGAGAGGGCGAAGGGAGAAGAGAGATAGAATAAGGGCTGGGTAAGAGGGAGAGGGGCCGGAGAGGAGGATGAAGAGAGGCTGTGGTGGTGTAATACAAGAAAGTGTGTAATCATTACTATAACGAGTGTTGTTGAACACCACTATCAGGGTCAATGCTTCTATTTTTAAAGTAACGAAACATCAAATGGATTCTGCTCTAATGTGTAGAAAAAAAATGGAAAAAAAAAAAAAGGGGGTTTTGTAAATCATCATTTTTACATGAAATGGAGAAGATAAAACATACAACTGATTTATTAATCTCTCTGCTTTTCATTACTTCCTCTTCTCTTCGCCCCTCTTTTTGTCCTGTCTGTCTGCCTGTCTGTCTGTCTGTGTGTTCGTGTCTGTGGTGTCTGTCACTGTGTGTCAGTGTTGGTTTCCAGGGAAGGGATGAATTTAGTAGCAGGCTGAGTAGCAGGGCTGGTTTCCCGTGGGTTTGCACAGCCCTACACTACGCAATCGCGGCCGACGACCCACACGCTGTACGCATGCTGCTGGAGAAAGGTTGAGTCACACACACATGCCAAATTCTGACACGCTGTACGCATGCTTGCTGGAGAAAAGGTGGAAGTTCACACAGCACACACTGACACGCTGTACGCATGTGCTGAGAAAGGTGAGTCACACACACTGACACGCTGTACGCATGCGCTGGAGAAGGTGAGTCAACACACACTGACACGCTGGACGCATAGCTGCTGGAGAAAGGTGAGTCCACACACACACTGACACGCTGTAACGCATGGCTGCTGGAGAAGGTGAGTCACACAACACACTGACACGCTGTAGCATGCTGCTTGGAGAAAGGTGAGTCAACACACACACTGACACGCTGTACGCATGCTGCTGATGAAAGGTGGAGTCCACAACACACTGACACGCTGTACGCATGCTGCTGGAGAAAGGTGAGTCACACACACACACTGACACGCTTGTACGCTATGGCTCTAGGAGAAAGGTGAAGTCACACACACACACTGACACGCTGTCCATGCTGCTGGAGAACAGGTTGAGTCACGGCACATCTTCACACTGAACTGCGCCCGTGCACACACATACATACCCCACACACACACACACAACACTGGACACGCGCCCGTGCACACATACATACACACACACACACACACCACTGACACGCGTATCTAAGACTGGACGCCGGTGCACAACACATAAACATACACACACACACACACACTGGACGACGCGCTCCATGCCAAACACCATACCATACACACACACACAACACACATGAACCACGCGCCCGTGCACACACAATACATACATACCACACACAACACACACACTTGAATTACGCGCGACCGTGTACACACATACACAAACACACACACACTACCACACACTGACACACACACACACACCTGAACGCATCCACACACAACACGACGCTGACACGCTGCCGTGCGAACACACACTATCAAATACATACACACAAATGACACAACAACCACTGCACGAGGTCGCCGGTGCACACATACACACATACACCTCACACACTGTGACACGCATCCACACACACGCATATGCATGTCTTGAGGTGGTACTTTAAAGTGACTGGAATTGGGTTTCTGTGCTCACACCTGTCCGGTTGAAACCTCGGGTCCTCTACCCGAACACACTACCCAGGGGGGACCCCCCCCAGAACATCCCTCGCCCTCCTACGGTTCCCTCTACACACCAGTGGGGTTTTAAACAAGGTAAGCCCCAAAACTCCCCCCCCCCGCCCTCCCTCCAGACCTAATTGATCTGCTGACCCTTGCACAGATCCCCTGTCCTGGGGCAACACCACAAGAAAATAAGAGAGAAACTGTGAGATAGACCCAACCAAATCAATGGGAAAACAAAAAGACCATTATTGACAACATTGGAAAAGAATTAACAAAAAAAACTGGAGCAAAGCTAGAATGAAATTTGGCCGCTGAACAGAGAGTACACAAGGAGAATACCTGACCACGTACTGACCCAAATTAAGGAAACGTCTTGCTAACATCGTAAAGAATCAGTGAGCATAGCCTGCTATTGAGAAAGGCTCACGCAGAAGGCCAGCACCTGGGCTCTCATCCCGAGAAGACAGGCTATGTGGCACACACGAAAACTGAAGTGAGAAACTGAGCACACACCTGACCTACCTCGACTGCCAAAATGTAATGACCATGACTCCTGAAGGGCATATTTCCATCCTACGATTCACACGGCATATACAAACGAATCCTCGCCAAAAAACATCTTTGATAAATCCGCATATCTAACTGGGTGACATACCACACACGCATCGTGGCCATCACAAAACGGCTCTGGAAACAAAATAACGTCAGCTAGGGAGCCCAGCAAGCTACCCTGTTCAGCTAGGGAGCCAGCCAGCTAACGTTTAGCTAGGCGAGCCAGCCAGCTACGTTAGCTAGGGAGCCGGCCAGCTAACGCTAGCTTAGGGAGCCGGCACTAACGTTAGCTAGGGGGCCGGCCCAGCTACGTTAGCTTAGGAGCCGGCCAGCTACGGCATAGCCTAAGGGAGGCCGGCCAGCTAACGCTAGCCTAGGGAGCCGGGCCGCTAACGCTAGCTAGGGAGCCGGCCAGCTAACGCTAGCTAGGGAGCCGGCCAGCAAACAGTTAGCTAGCTAACAGTACACTGTTAGTTTGAATGAAACCCATTTTTCCTGTCAAAATTATGAAAGGGTGTAATATCTGAAAATGTAGCTTAGCTATCGCTAAGAAACTATCTCACCTGTATCATCACCGTGCGTGATGGACGCGTCTCCCGCTGTCAACAGAGGCCATGCCACGGGTTGCCCATAGTTTGAAGATGTAATCCAGAGACAAGTGTTTCCTCCATCTCTTTATATATCAGACTCTAATTCCACTGATTTCACAACTTGATCCTTCAGAAAGTGGAGAGCAACACTTATGCAGCTCCACTACACAATAAAACCATTTTTAAAGCCGCGTTCAACAGGATTACCAACACAGACTAATGAGTTCAAATAGACAGAAGCCTTCAATATGGCAGACCAATCCGAACTTCTCTRTCGGCATGTCCAGCCCACTCATTATCTCAGCCAATTTAACCGACAAGACTCTAATTTAACAATTGTATTCGTATTTACAAATGACATACATGTTTGTTATTAAGGCACATGAAAGTTCACATGTTCGAGAAAGCATTTCTGCCCCCCCCAAAAAAACGAATTTTGATAAAACAAAACTTTATTTTACGTTCAAACAGCTCTCCTGTGAAGTCGTAACTTACGACATACGCCTAGTTTCCTGAATTGGGTCACATATAGACATAATATGACAAATGTCTCTATTATTTTGGAACTTGTCCGAGTGTAATATGTAAACATATGGTTCCATGCCAACATAGCACCTTGAATTGAATTGTCTGTGTGTGTGTGATTTCTATGAGTATTTAATTTGTGTGGGGGGGTTAGTGTATACATTGAATATCTATGAGTATTTTATTAGTGTGGGGGGGTTAAGTGTATACAGTGAGGAGAACAAGTATTTGATACACTGCCGATTTTGCAGGTTTTCTGATGTATCAAATACTTATGTCATGCAATAAAATGCAAATTAATTACTTAAAAATCATACAATGTGATTTTCTGGATTTTTGTTTTAGATTCCGTCTCTCACAGTTGAAGTGTACCTATGATAAAAAATTACAGACCTCTACATGCTTTGTAAGTAGGAAAACCTGCAAAATCGGCAGTGTGTCAAATACTTGTTCTCCCCACTGTCCATCTTGAATATCTATGAGTATGGTATTAGTGTGTGTGTGTGGGGGGGGTTAGTGTATACATATTGAATATCTATGAGTATGTTATTAGTGTGTGGGGAGGTTAGTGTATACATATTGAATAATGACTTTCTAAGGAGATAGAACTGAAGCATGATTGTTAAAGAAAATGATTGTTGCCATTTGGTATGAGGAAGTCTCTAAACTGCGCTTATTTAATGGATCGAAATAATAACTGCTATGTGCAAAGGTTTCACAAATAATCTGCATCCTTAAAAATGTCCAAATAAACCCCCCAAAAGCTTAGACCACTGTCTTAATTACTAGGTAAGCCCACTGTCTTAATTACTAGGTAAGCCCACGCACACACACACAAACACTGTCATGATTGAGTTACAGGAATACTGTTCTGTTTATGATGGATTACACCTCTCCCACTGTCGTGTTCTGGTCCTCCATCTTTTTCTCTCTCTTCCTCAAACTGACCGGTAGAACTAGACACAGCAAAAGGGGAAAGAGGGATGAGGCTGAGAGAATGAGTAATCTAAGTGCTTAAACAAATTCTACTCACCTAATGGAATAACACCCCCCCCCACACACACACACTCTCCTTCCTGACCCTGATACATTTTTACATAAAAAAACTGGAGAAATTTCTCAAAACAGAAACAATTATTCTAAACCAATCACATTAAAGATGTTGTTACCCAGACGACCTGACCACGCCTGACCGGCACCGCTATCGCAGGCAATCAGAATCCATCTGTGACCTCCCTCCCCTTCACTCACTAGCGCAGTCACACACACACACACACACACACACACACACAGTAACACACACACACACACACACAGTAACACGAGGAGAAGTTGTTTCTTGTCTTTTTTCTTCCTAAGTTCAGTTTCACGATTCCATTCCTATTGGCCCCTCCTTTCCTCTGCTCTCCTCCATCTTTCTGTTTTCCTGCTTCTGTCCTCCCTTTCTCCCCCTCTTTATAGGAGAGCTGTAATAAAACATACGTGATGAATAACAGCTGTCAGTGATGAAAACTTCTGTGTGTGTCGTTTAAGGTGTATATGCGCCTGCGTATTTGTGCTTGCATCGTCAGCCCGGTTATTGAGAGTGTCTGCTGTCGGGATTGAGAGTGTGAGGACGTCGGGTTGAGGGGTGTGGGATTGAGCAGTGTCTGTGTCGGGATTCGAAGAGTGTGTGTACAGGATTGGTGGTGTAATCGGCACTTTGTGGGTCCGGTGGTTGTTGTCTTCAAGGTTAGCATGCCTTTATGCCCTGGACCTGACCTGCACTCTTAACTCAGTGTCACACACACACACGCCCTCTGTAGCGATCGCTAAGTTCATGCTCGTGTGTTTGCACGATGACTGTTGTGTGTTGTTGTACACTGTGGTACATTGCATAATTGGCTTGTGAGCGGAAGACTACAGAGTAAACCGGCTCATGGTGTATTATTGATATCAAACCTAACACCTGCTCCTACTCTCCCAAACCAATTGATCCACCCCAAACATAAGGACAAAGCAAGTACTATCCTCCAGCTGAACCACCACTCACAGCTCGCCCTCACCTGCCTCACACAATCACTCTGCCCCCCGTTTCTGTTATCCAACATATAAATAGCATTCATTTAGGCCTTTAATATCAGACCCATCCCTGGCAAGAATCAACGCCCTAACGACACGTAACTCCAGAGAGAGAGATAAGGGAGAGGAGCAGGAGAGAAGAGAATAAGCAGGGAAGGAACAGCTCGGAAGAGTCTCAGAGCGGGCGGGCGAGAGGGGGTGAGACAGTCGAAGACAGCAGAGATGGGGAGAGGCGGAGGGGAAGAGACGAGAGAGAAAGAGGGGGAGAGATGAGAGAACAAGAGTGTGCAGAAGAGAGGGTAGAGTGAGTAGAGAACTAGGGGGGAAGAGAAAGAGGGGAAGAGAGAAAGAGGGGAGCAGAGGGGGAGAGTGAAGAGGGGGACGAGAGAGAGAGGGGGGTAAGAGAAGTGGGAGGGTCTACTGACTGCAAAAACTAACTATAATGAAACAGATGCAAAACCAGCACGAAAATTAACTTACAACCCCTTTATTATGCCTCATTAAAAATGTCTATTAGGATTGTATCTCTCTCCGCTCCCCGTGTCCAGGTACAGCTGGCTGGGACAGGACCCTGCTGGTCTGTAGTGTCTGACCCCCCCGGTCAGCGGCCATGCTCGCTCGTATACTCTGCAGCCTTGTGGGGACCTGGTGGAGCCTGGGCTGGGTTAGCTGAGCTTCCCCCAGAGCAGGTTGAGGTCTGCTGGGGCAGGAGCCGCTTGAGGTGGGCCTAAGACAACGGTGTATGGATGGAGGCGTGAGACCTAAGAGCCCAATAGAGGCGAGAGAGCAAGACAACCCAGGGTACACAACACACAGCACTACACCCACCACCAACACACACACACACAACACACATCACACACACACACACCACACACACACACACACACACACCATACACAACACAAACACCACACACAACTACACAACACAACACACACACGACACACACACAGGGAATAAACACAAA
>NW_019948467.1:0-1222 GCF_002910315.2 Salvelinus sp. IW2-2015
TTCCGTGGCCTCCAACTGCTCTTAAATGTAAGTTAAACTAAATGCATGCTATTCAACCGATCGCTGCCTCCACCTGCCTGCCCGTCCAGCATCACTACTCTGGATGGTTCTGACTTAGAATATGTGGACAAATACAAATACCTAGGTGTCTGGTTAGACTCTCCTTCCAGACTCACATCAAGCATCTCCAATCCAAAATGAAATCTAGAATCGGCTTCCTATTTCGCAACAAAGCCTCCTTCACTCATGCTGCCAAACATACCCTCGTAAAACTGACCATCCTACCGATCCTCAACTTTGGTGATGTCATTTACAAAATAGCCTCCAACACTCCACTCAACAAGTTGGATGCAGTCTATCATAGTGCCATCCGTTTTGTCACCAAAGCCCCATATACTACCCACCACTSCGACCTGTACGCTCTCGTTGGCTGGCCCTCGCTTCATACTCGCCGCCAAACCCACTGGCTCAAGGTCATCTACATGTCTCTGCTAGGTAAAGCCTCGCCTTATCTCAGCTCAATGGTCACCATAGCAGTACCCACCTGTAGCATGCGCTCCAGCAGGTACATCTCACTGGTCATCCCGAAAGCCAATTCTTCCTTTGGCCGCCTTTCCTTCCAGTTCTCTGCTGCCAATGACTGGAACGAACTGCAAAAATCACTGAAGCTCGAGATCCATATCTCCCTCACTAGCTTTAAGCAACAGCTGTCAGAGCAGCTCACAGATCACTGCACCTGTACATAGCCCATATGTAAATAGCCCATCCAACTACCTCATCCCATATTGTATTTATTTATCTATCTTGCTCCTTTGTACCCCCGTATCTCTACTTGCACATTCATCTTCTGCACATCTACCATTCCAGTGTTAAATTGCTATATTGTAATTACATCGCAACCATGGCCTATTTATTGCCTTACCTCCCTTATCCCAGCTCTTTGTACACACTGTATATAGACTTTTTCTACATTATTATTGACTGTATGTTTTGTTTATTCCATGTGTAACTCTGGGATGTTGTATGTGTCGAACTGCTTTCCCTAATCTTGGCCAGGTCGCAGTTGTAAATGAGAACTTGTTCTCAACTAGCCTACCTGGTTAAATAAAGGTGAAAAATATATATATATATAAAATAAAATAATAATTTGTTCTTAATAACTGACTTGCCTAGTTAAATAAAGGTTACATTTCAGGGTTGATCAGAACATTCTGTACTAACT
>NW_019948467.1:1626-2732 GCF_002910315.2 Salvelinus sp. IW2-2015
AGCTTAACTAACATTTGACAGAAGTTGAAGTCAGAGGAGAGAGAGAGAGAGCGATGTTTTGTGGAGCAGAGTTGAGGACAGAGGAACCGATCGATATGCTAGCTTACTGGCTAGACACAATTCTACCGTCAGAATGCCAGGTAAATGGGCAAATATGGCCGAAAATACAGCAAAGACTGGGAAGGAGAACAGGGTATAATGCAATGAATTCGAGCATCCCAGGAGATGACAGAAAAGCTTCCTGTAGGCAAATCAGAAATCACAAGCCCACACACCCATATCTTAATCTTATTTCTCATTCACAAATGGAGAAACACAAGAGAAATGCTGCTTCGTTTTCTAATGCCAGGACATCGTTTGACACAGGAACTACATATGGGAATAACACTGTTAATTCTTCAGAATCTAAGGCGTTGAGTGGGGGGGTTCTAAACTGACATACATTTTTTAAAGATAGTCATACTATGGGTCATTTAGCTATTTGATTTAAAAAAAATGTAGGACCCCTTTAGGTATAAAAAAATATATAACAAATGTATTGATTAAATATTGATTTTGGCCTTTACTACTATAGCCCATAGAAACGCATTGAATAACACATGCATTAATAACAAAAGGGACAGTCAACAATTTTTTTTATAAGAAGCAGAAGTTGGCAAGTCGACGGTACCGGCTTCAGATGAGTCTCCTGATACTTGTGGGGGGTCGGGGGTCGTAGAGCAAAACAGAGAACACCAACGTGTTCGTGAGAGACACCTCTTTCCAAGAAGTTGTAGTTTTTTAGGTCAAACCGAATGGACACTACAGACGTTTACCTGAGAAGACCGATTTTCGGGATGTCTCATGGTCTGACAAACACCGCTCTAGCTCTGCCACCTTTCACCGCAGATGCGGAAGTGTGACACTGGKGGATGTGATGGACACGCATCCAATGCCACTCCAGCATTGCAACTSTAGATCACCTGGGATGTTTTGTTGAAGACATTGCAAAGAAAGGAATCAATATTCACAGAAAGAAAATGCACAGCACTCATAAATGCAGTTACAGGGCCTGCAGTGTATGAGGAACCGGGAGGAATCGGGAGTCTTACTCATTGATTACTGAT
>NW_019948467.1:6409-17113 GCF_002910315.2 Salvelinus sp. IW2-2015
ATGAGCCGTCAGCTGAGCACAAAGCGGCGCTTAAGAGCTAGTCAGAGAAAATCAGAGAGAAGAGTTTCTGTGTAATTACGAAGCCAAAATCAGATGAGAGGAGTTTTCTGTTAGATTTAGAAGAGATGCATGCTCAGAGCTGAAAGAAGAGCATGAAGAGAAACGATAGCCGAGCAAAAGCTTATATTCGATCAGGATCATCAGCAGCTGAGGTCTCAGGTGAGTCGTACCCTTGGGCTGAGACCTGCAGGAGTAGGCGCACACACACCCCAGAGTCACTGCGAGACTTTGGACAGAAGCCAAGCTCAACCCAAACTTGCTCATAGCTGTCTAGCATCCTCCTGACAACGCAGTCCACCCACCGAGCCAGCTGACGCACAGCTTGGCCCGCTACCGAGCTGGAAGGCCATCGCTGCCGTGCGTACCGGTACGGCAAGAACAGGCGCGGGGTACTCCAGTTGTCACTCAAACACGCACAGGTGGCAAAGATAACTTCACCTGCGGAGTCGAACAGAGAGAGAGCAGAGGAGAGAGAGAGAGAGAGAGAGGTGAGAGGGAGAGAGAGAGCAGAGAGAAGAGCGAGAGAGAGAGAGTAGAGAGAGAGAGGAGCAGCAGAGGAGCAGATGAGACAGAGAGTGCCCAGAGAGACAGTGAGACAGATGGAGAGAGAGACACGAGGAGCTGAGAGCAGACAGTGAGACAGAGAGATTGACCGAGAGCCAGAGGGCAGCGCATAATTCATAATTTGTAAAAGCGCACGAGAGCAGTAGGGAGAATGTAATACTACATCTTTAGAGAGAAGAAGAAACTTAGAAGAAGCAGATCTAAGGTCAAATGTAATGTGAAAAGAGAAGCGATCACTTCTCATCCCAACCTGGTAATCCAACCCCTTGCCCCTCACCATGGGTAAATCAAAGGCTCCGAGCGGGTCTGTGCCACCACGATGGAAGCTGGAGGACGGCCATCCCCGATGATGACGGGAACCTCGGGCAGGGTTGTGCCACAGCTCTGCTGCCCAACCACGGAGGCCTCTTTCCGTCACCATGGCTAGGCTGCCCCCAGGGGATGCCCTCTGACACGGCATGTGTCACAAGCCAGGAACCCAGGGTGAGGTTAGGCAGAGGGTGGAGGCTGGGTCACGGTTAATCTCCTCCACAGCAAAGATCATAGTCTGGAGCCAACGGTAAGCACGCTGTGTTGAAACTGACAGACAGAAGAAAGGAAGAAACGGAGAGATAGGAGGAACTATAATACACATTACTTCAAGTGAAAACACAATGACAAAAAGCTGTTATCACACAAGCTGCCATACATTGTACAGGTAGAATTTCCTTAATGCTCCTGAACTCCTGCTCTGGCAGAGGGGCTTCCACATGGATGGGGAACAGGCCCCCAATGACCACATCTCCTGCCGATAAACACTGCCGGAACGGGCTTAGCTCCAGCCGACAACCCCCTCTCCACCTCCATCAGACCCAGACAGACCCAGGGACATGGAGACAGTAGAGCAGCCACAGCCAGCCCAGAGGCTCATCACCGGAGAGAGACAAGCCGAAGACTGGAGGTTCCGTCACCTGTTGGAGAGAGACCAAACCAAGACCTTGCAGACAGAACACTCTGTAGACAGAAATGATACTAATAAAAGTGCCTCAAGAAGAAACACCATACAACACAGACACCTGTAACCAACGATGAAAAAACAGGATTGAACACAAAACCTTGTTCTACCTCTCCCTACCTGGCAACAGCAAATCTTATCCTGGTGAGACAGACAGACAGACAGAGAGAGAGGATGAGTGTCTGTCAGTCTGGCATCTCCTGCAGAGAGTGTGAGAGTGAAAGAGGGAGAGAAGAGGGAGAGAAGGGGAGCTGCTGAATAGGGAGAAATGAGCCCCCGGCTAAAAACAAGCACACGGCCACCAGGGGTGCTTGAGGGAGGGAGGGGCAAGGAGGGTTAATTGGACTGTTATTGGAGGATAACTTGGGGAACAGGAATTGGGCGGTAATTGGAAGAAAGCCTGTGAGTGTGATGTTATTGAAGGTGTGTAGCAGTACAGGAGATACAGTATCTGTTCTTCAACAACATCTGATGGATCCATTCAGACAGATATTACATCATACTGTACTATAAATTATTTTAATAATTGTGGCTAAATGGATTAGTGAGATGGGTAGAGAGAGAGAGAGAGAGAGAGTCATGCAGAAGAACAGCTCCTGACATTTTATAACTTTCTGGTTGTTAAAAGTGAGATTAACACATTTAAATTAGCAATAAATGTATAGGTAACCAAATTGTACAACTGAAGATCAGCACAGAATCCGGATTTTTAAATAACGTTCCCAAGGTAAACTGACTATTTCTCAGGTCCAGATCTTTTGTTTTTATTGGCCTATATATCTGAGCCCTAGCGTCAAGAGGTTAACTAACTTTGGAGTGTTTTCTATCCTAATCTGTAATTATATAATTATATTGATTGATACACTCACAAAAGCTTGGATTGCTTTCGCTGAAAAGCATATTTTCAAAATCTCACACGATAGTTGGATTAAAAACAAGCTAAGCTGTGTTTTGGTATATTTCACTTGTGATTGCATGATTATAAATATTTGTAGTAATATTTTGCGCCCTGCAATTCAGCGGTTGTTTAGGAAAATGATCCCGCTAAAGGGATCCGTAGTGCAGAGAAGTTTTAAAGTTAGAGGTACGGGTTACTGAGCTCAAGGAGCAGCCCCTCAGCTACACCACCTCCAGCACAGACACAGAGCTTCTACAGGACCAGATCAACCAGTGCAGGTCCCAGCTGAAGAACTCTTTCCAGTAGCTGAGAGAGAGTCTTACCACAGCGCTTGAGGTGGTTAAAGCCACCCCTCCTTCTACACAGCCTGGTCAACAGAGTAACAGAGAGGGCCTCTGAGTGGTTCCCCCAACTCCCACATCACCATTTCCACTCTACTGCCCCGCAAAGACTGTCATCCCTTTAATATCATTGAGTGAGATTAAACAGCTCCTTCAAAACTTCTACGCTAAACTCCACTAGACTGCACTAAACGCGCACACACACGGACACAAGCACACACACACACACACACACACACCTATTGTACTAAAAGTTTACTTGTTCAATTAATAGGAATATGCTGGGCTTCTATGCAGAGTTGCAAAGAAAAGGCCATATCTCAGACTGGCCAATAAAAACAAAAGATTAAGATGGGCAAAAGGACACAGACACTAGACAGAGGGAACTCTGCCTAGAAGGCCAGCATCCGGATTCGCCTCTTCACTGTTGATGTTGAGACTAGTGTTTTGTGGGTACCAGTTGAGGACTTGGAGGCATCTGTTTCTCAAACTAGACACTCTAATGTACTTGTCCCTTGCTTATTTGTGCACCGGGGCCTCCAACTCCTCTTTCTATTCAGGTAGAGCCAGTTGCGCTGTTCTGTGAAGGGAGTAGTGAAGGGAGTAGTACACAGCATTGTACCAGATCTTCAGTTTCTTGGCAATTTCTCACATAGCCTTCATTTCTCAGAACAAGAATAGACAGATGAGTTTCTGTCACGTTCCTGACCTGTTTTCTGTTAGTTTTATGTGTTAGTTGGTCAGGACGTGAGTTTGGGTGGGCATTTCTATGTTTTCTGTTTCTATGTTTGTTTGGGTTGCCTGGTATGGCTCTCAATTAGAGGCAGGTGTTTGACGTTTCCTCTAATTGAGAGTCATATTTAGGTAGGTTGTTTCACAGTGTTCGTTGTGGGTGGTTGTCTCCTGTGTCTGTGTCGATGTTACACCATACGGGATTGTTTCGGGTTTTTCGTGCGTTTATGTAGTCTGTTCCTGTGTCAGCGTGCTTCGTGTATATGTAAGTTCGTTTGTTCAGGTCTGTCTACATCGTTTTGTTATTTTGTTAGTTATATCCAGTATAGTTCGTTTTCGTCTTTGTCTATTTTGTTTAATTGAATAAATCATTATGTATTCACAACCTGCTGCGCCTTGGTTCGATCACTATTCCTCCTCTTCGTATGAAGAGAGAGAGGAACGCCGTTACAGTTTCAGAAGAAAGTTCTTTGTTTCTGGACATTTTGAGCCTGTAATCGAACCCACAAATGCTGATGCTCCAGATACTCAACTAGTCTAAAGAAGGCCAGTTTTATTGCTTCTTTAATCAGAACAACAGTTTTCAGCTGTGCTAAGATAATTGCAAAAGGGTTTTCTAATGATCACTTAGCATTTTAAAATGATAAACTTGGATTAGCTAACACAACGTGCCATTGGAACACAGGAGTGATGGTTGCTGATAATGGACCTTTGTATGCCTACGTAGATATTCCATAAAAAATCTGCCGTTTCCAGCTACAATAGTCATTTACAACATGAACAATGTCTACACTGTATTTCTGATCAATTTTATGTTATTTTAAATGGGGGAAAAAATTGATTTTCTTTCTGAAACAAGGAGATGTCTAAGTGACCCCAAACTTTTGAACGGTAGTGTACATATATATAATATACAGCACAGTCCAACTTAATAGTTAGTAGTTGTATTTCTGACTGTGCTATTCTTTCTTTTTGCAACATAAAATCACTATTATTTAGCATGTGGAACATTGATCATTTGGTACAAATCCGAACTACAAAATCGAATTGATCCCCTCAAAATTGTTAGATATCACATTTTGTTAATGAAGAGCACTGAGAATTTAGAACAATGTTTCTTTGTTTGAGATTAAGACATTTAGAAACAGTATGGCCTGTAATAAAGTAATCATTAGACAGGTAGTGGTCCTGTGTGTGCATTTGTGTCCCCACAGATGAGCACATTTCCCTGGGCCTGGAACTGGCATGTCTCTTGCTCAAAGGTGGGGAAGATCTCCTTTGGGTAATATGGGGATTCTGAGGGGTGGATATATATTGCGCAAAGGAACACATATTTTTCTGTCAGTTCAAATACTTTTTTCAGTTTTAAGCTTGTTCTAAATTCTCAGTGCTATTTATTAAGCATGTTCTAAATTCTCAAGTGCTATTTATTAAGCATGTTCTAAATTCTCATGGCTACATATTAAGCATGTTCTAAATTATCAGTGCTAAATATTAAGCATGTTCTAAATTCTCATGGCTACATATTAAGCATGTTCTAAATTCTCAGAGATACTGTATCTAATAGGTAGCAGTGCTTGAAGGTAGTCTAATAGGTAGCAGCGCTATGTAATAGGTAGCAAATCTTGCCTCTCTTTCCACTCTTGATTGTGCACAGGTAAATGACATGGACTCCCTAAAAGACAGCAGTGCACAGCCAGTGAGCGATCCTTTCTCCCTGTATCCCACAGTGCAGACACATACTGTAGCTCTTTGGTGACAGCATGCCAGGTCACAGACCTGTCTTACTATCCAGGTCTGTGCCCAAACAATTTGAGCTTCTACTTTAAAAAATCCACCTTTCCAGAAACAAGTCTCTCACCGTTGCCGCTTGCTATAGACCACCTTCTGTCCACAGCTGTGCCCTTGACACCATATGTGAATTGATTGCCCCCCATCTATCTTTTCAGAGACTTAAGTGCTAAAAGGTGTTAGGTGATCCTGTTAGGTTATAGTCTGAGATCGCCCAAATATTGGACATCTGCCTCCAGTGTCATCCCCCTCTTCAGAAGGGGGAGACCACTCTAGACCCAACTTCCTACAGACCAAGGGCTTCTCTATTCTACCCTGCCCTTTCTAAGGTCGTTCTAAAGCCAAGTTAACAAACAGTAACTACCGACCATTTCGGAATCTGCACCGTACTTCTCCGCTATTCAATCTGGTTTCAGAGCTGGTCATGGGTTGCAACTTCAGCCACGCTAAAGGTCCAACTATATCATAACCGCCGATCCGATAGAAGAGACAATCTGTGCAAGCCCGTATTCATCGACCTGGCCAGGGCTTCTGACTCTGTCAATCACCAACATTCTTCGGCAAGACTCACAGCTTTGGTTTCTCAAATGACTTGCCTCGCCTGGTTGTCCTATCAACTACCTTGATTCAGACGAGTTCAGGTGTTCAAATCTTAGGGCCTGTTTGTCCGGAACCTCTGGCAGTCTTTATGGGGGTGCTCACAGGGTATCAATCTCTCGGGCCGGACTCTTCTTGCTATGTATTACATAAGTGATGTCGCTATTGCTGCTGGGTGAGTTCTACCGATCCACCTCGTGACGCAGATGAACACATTCTGGGATACTTCTTGGCCCTTCGTCGGACACTGTGTTAAAAAACGCTCTTATGGCTGCCAGATGTGCTAGTTATTGGAGTAGTTGGATTGAAAAGGTGCCCAAGGTGCCCAGAGTAAACTGCCTGCCTCCTCAGAGTCCCAGTTCTAATGATATGCATATTATTATTTAGATTGGATAGAAAACACTCCTGTACGTTGCGCTAATAACTGTTTGAATGATGTTGTGAAGTATAACAGAACTCAATATGGCAGGCAAAAAACCTGGAAGAAATATCCCAACCAGGAATTGGGAAATCTGAGGTTTGAGTCTAACGGTTTTCGAAACCTCTATCGCCTAATCGAAACACAGATTTGGGGATGTAGGTTCAGTTTGCACTCCTACGGCTCTCCAACTAGATGTCAACAGCTTGTAGAACCTTGTCTGGATGCTTCTACTGTGAAGTGGGGCCGAAGGAGAGGGGAATGAGTAWGGTCTGCCATGAGCTGACCATGCTCTGACCATGCGTGTTCACATGAGAGGGATCTCTGTTCAATCGCACCTCTGAAGACAATGGAATTCTCCGGTTGGAACATTATTGAAGATTTATGTTAAAAACATCCTAAAGATTGATTCAATACATCGTTTGACATGTTTCTAGTGACTGTTACGGAACTTTTTGACATTTCGTCTGCTTTTAGTGAACTCGCTTCGTGACTTTGCATTTGTTTACCAAACACGCTAACAAAAGTAGCTATTTGGACATAAATGATGGATATTACCAAACAAAACAAACATTTATTGTGGAAGTGGGAGTCCTGGGAGTGCATTCCGACAAAGATCAACAAAGGTAAGTGAAGATTTATAATGCTATTTATGACTTTTGTTGACTCCACAATTTGGCGGGTTGTGCTTTTTTTGCCGTAAATCTTTTTTGAAATATGCTCTCATTGGCTGGCCCTTGCTTCATATTCGTCGCCAGACCCACGGGCTTCAGGTCACCCCATCCCCATACTGTTATTTATTTTGCTCTTTTGCACCCTAGTATCTCTACTTGCACACGCATCTTCTGCACATCTATCAGTCCAGTGTTTAATTGCCATATTGTAATTATTTTGCCACTACTGCCTATTTATTGCCTTACCTCCCTTATCCTACCTTATTTGCACACATTGTAAATATTCTTTTTCTATTGTATTATTGACTGTATGTTTGTTTATTCCGTGTGTACCTCTGTGTTGTTGTTTGTGTCGCATTGCTTTTGCTTTATCTTGGCCAGGTCAGTGTAAATGAGAACTTGTTCTCAACTTGCCTACCTGGTTAAATAAATGTAACGTTCGTCGTATGGAGGAAGAGAGGAGGACCAAGGCGCAGCATGAAAAGTATCCATTTTAATAGAATACGTTAAACAAACAAACAAAATAACGAGAAACGAGAAAACACGAAACGAAACAGTTCTGTCTGGTGCAGACACACAAAGACTGAAAATAACCACCCACAAACCCCAACAGAAAACAGGCTACCTAAATATGGTTCCCAATCAGAGACAATGACTAACACCTGCCTCTGATTTACTGATTAGAGAACTCATATCAACCGAGCCAAACACAGAAAACGGAAAACTAGTCACACGATTACATAGAATGCCCACTCAGCTCACGTCCTGACCAATCACTAAAAACAAGAAAACACAAAAGGAACTATGGTCAGAGACGTGAGCAAGATAAAGGTGAACATGAATATATATATTTAGAGCTAAAGGGTCCTACAGTTGTTTTTTAAATTCAATTAGCTAAATGACCCATAGTTGATGGACCATCTTATAAAATAATTTGAATGTCAAGTTGTATGGGAACCACCTCACCTCTTATGCCTTAGATTTCTGAAGAATTAACTAGTGTTTATTAACCCATATGTAGTTCCTGTTTTCAATGTACGATTGTCGCTGGCATTCAGAAACAAGCTATGGCAGTTTCTCCTGTTGTCTCATTTGTGAATGAGAAATAAAGATTTACTGAGGAATGTTGGGCTTGGATTTCTGATTTGCCTACAGCGAAGCTTTCTGTCGATCTGCCTGATGCTCTGAATTTCATTACAATTTTATACCCTGTCCCTCCTCTTCAGTCTTTGCTGGGATTTTCGGGGTCCATATTTTTGTCGCGATGTAACCTCCGGAATATTCTGTACGGGTTTTAGAATTGGGTTCTAGCCAGTAAGCGCTAGCGTATCCAATCGGTTCCTCTGTCCTAACGACTGCCACCACTGCGGCAATAGCTCAATACTTCTGCTCTCTCGCTCTCCTTAATGAAGTTATCTTTGGATAATCGGCGCCCAGGCAGCGATTAACCACCACGAAGGAAAAGAGTAAGAACAGAGAGTGTTGAGTTACCACTTTACCCAAACCACACACATCAGCAGAAAGACTGCCGTAGGAGTGTAGGCCTGTTGACCAGATAGCCACGGAGCAGGAAAACGAGAAATACACACCCTATAGAACCCACAGCCACCAGTCCCTTCACATTCTTGTAACCCCACCAAGCATAACCTTCATACAATAATTAATAATTAATAATGGCAGAGCAATTAAACCAGCAAACTTCATACAATAAAGAACCCCAGTTCGATCAACAGAGGATTTGCAATCAGTTGTATTCTCTTCCAGTGGAGAAGGGCAGAGGGTATGAATTTGGCGGTGATTCAGTATACAACAAAGGCCTTTAAAAATGTCCGAACAAATCTCTCACCACTTTGTCCTTGAGTACACCCCACCTCCAACAGCAGTTCAAAATAATAAACACACTTTAAAGAAAATCTCCCTTTTAACTGTTAAATGTCCACCCAGTAATAGTTCTGGCCAGGGCAATAATAGTCACACTCAATGAACTTCACTGGGAAGTGCCATTAGGTAAAATAGAGAGTCTGTTTCAGGGTTAGAGAACACTGGAATGATTGGACGGAAGAGAAAGAGAGAAAGCGGAACAAGAGAGGATCTTAAGCTTGTGGTCTCCTGCAGGCGTTGCACGGTGTTACTGTCTGACTTCGATGGTGTTTTTTGGTTTGTTATGGTTAAAGCTTTTCGCAACAATGGTGCCTGATCCTAATCGCATACGCATCCGATAACCGGCGCCGTCGCCAAACGAAAAAGCAACCAAAGCATAGAGCGATCACCACGCGGAAATGAAATTGAGTCAAAGTAGCGTTATACACTACATACGCGGGAAAACAGAACAAAACTTCTGCAGCATACAACACACAATCAAAACCTGGTCGCGCACCACCCAAGAAGAACATCCTCCCCAAAGAGCTGAACCGAGCTCTTCTTTTACCGTTTCCTCCTTCCTTAGTCTCAGCCGCATCTTAAAGGAGTTTCAGCGCACGTGAAAGGCTCCCGCCACAAAGCTCAGTGAGGGAGATAAGTATTTCCAGTTTCAGATGATTTTGTAGTTCGATTCCAGTCATTGGAACAGCAGAGAAACTGGAAGGAGATGGGCAGCCAAATAGGAGGTAATGCGGTTTATGGGGACGGTGTATCCAGAGAGAGTAACCTGGCGTGGGGAGAAGCGGGTGCTACAGGGGTGCTGCTATGGTGAACCAGCGAGCTGAAGATAAGGGGTGACTTTACCTGGCGGAGGGTCTTGTAGGATGACCTGGAGGCCAAAGTGGGTTTAAGCGATATGGACGAATATCGAATGCGAGGCCAAGCCAAGAGAGTAAAACGGTTGCAAGTGGTGGGGTGGTATATAGGCTTTGTGACAAAACGATTGGCACTGTGAGAGACTGCATCCAATTTATTGAGTAGGTAATATTGGAGGTATTTTGATAAATGACATCGCCAAAGTCGGAGATTGAGGGTAAGGATGGTCAGGTTTTACGCGAGGGTATGTGTGTGGGCAGCATGAGTGAAGGATGCTTGTTGCGAAATAGGAACAAATCTAGATTTTAACTTGGATTGGAACGAATTTGTTGATTGGAGTCTGGAAGGACGAGTTACAGTCTAACCAGACACCTAGGGTATTTGTAGTTGTCCAACATGATTCTTAAGTCAGAACCGTCCAGCAGTATGATTGCTGGAAATGGCGGCAGGTGCAGGCAGCAATCGGGTTGAGAGCATGCATTTAGTTTACTGTATTTAAGAGCAGTTGGATGCCACGGAAGGACAGTTGTATGGCCACTGAAGGCTCGTCTGGGAGGCGTTGTTCAACACAGTGTCCAAAGAAGGCCAGAAGTATACAGAATTGGTGTCGTCTGCGTAGAGGTGATCAGAGACTCACCAGCAGCAAGAGCAGACATCATTGATGTATACAGAGAAGAGATCGGCCCAGAAATTGTAATCCTGTGGCACCCCCATAGAAGACTACCAGAGGCCCGGAAAACAGGACCCTCGATTGTAGGGTCCAGGTTTTGCTTGTGGGGGGTGTAGTGCTGTTGACCGGGCAGGGGTAGCCAGGTGGAAGCATGCAGCTCGTAGGAAAAATAGGCTGCTGAAAGTCTAAATGTATAGTTGGATTTATAGTGGTAGTTTCATATACTCAG
>NW_019948468.1:0-15487 GCF_002910315.2 Salvelinus sp. IW2-2015
AAGGGATGGCTATGGATAAGAGATAGAAGGGGTGACTAGTGTTTAGACGAGATTAAGGGGGGCTAGATGTTTAGAAGATTAGACGGGGTGGTAGTTGTTTACAGATAGAAGGGGTGGGCTAGTGATAGAAGATAGAAAAGGGGGTCTAGTGTTTAGAAGAATAGAAGGGGGGCTAGTGTTTAGAAGATAGAAGGGGTGGCTAGTGGATAGAAGACAAGAAGGGGTGGCTAGTGGATAGGAATGATAGAAGGGGTGGCTAGTGCGATAGAAGATAGAAGGGGTGCTAGTGGATTAGGAAGATAGAAGGGTGGCTAGTGATAGAAGATAGAAAGGGGCTAGTGTTTAGGCATAGAAGGGGTGGCTATCTGTTTTAGAAGATAGAAGAGGTGGCTAGTGGATGAAGATAGAAGGGTGCTAGGTTTTAGACGAATAGAAGGTGGCTATGATATAGAAGATAGAAGGGGTGGCTAGTGGATAGAAGATAGAAGGGGCGCAGTGTTTAGACGATAGAAGGTGGCTAGTGTTTAGAAGATAGAAGGGTGGCTAGTGGATAGAAGTAGAAGGGGGGCTAGTGTTTAGAAGATAGAAGGGGGCTAGTTTTAGAAGATAGAAGGGGTGCTAGTTGATAAAGACAGAACTGGCTAGGGATAGAAGATTAGAAGGTGGAATTAGAAAGATAGAAGGGATGGCTAGTGATAAAGATAGAAGTGACTAGTGTTTAGACGATAGGAAGGGGGTTTAGTTAGAAGATAAGAAGGGGTGGCTATGTTTTAAGACCGATAGAAGGGGAGTGCTAGTGGATAAGAAGATAGAAGGGTGTTCGAAGAGCTAGTGTTTAGAAGATAGAAGGGGGGTAGGTTAAGATACGGTGAGTGGATAGAGACAAGAAGGGGTCTAGTGATAGAAACTAGAAGGGTGTGGTAGTGGATAGAAATAAAAGGGGATAGAAGATAGACAGGGATGGCTAGTGGAGTAGAAAGTAAAAGGCTGGCTAGTATAGAATATAGAAAGGGATGGATAGAAGAAAAGGGTAGCCTAGTTTTTAAGAGATAGAAAGGGGTGGTTAGTGATAGAAGATAGAAGGGTGGCTAGTGGATAGAAGATAGAAGGGTACGCTTGTTTAGAAAGATAGAAGGGGTGGCTAGTGAGATGAAGATAGAAGGGATGCAGTTGGAATAGAAATGAGAAAATGGCTCGTGGATAGAAGATAGAAGGGGGTACTGTGTTAGAAAATATAAGGATGGCTAGTGGATGAAGATAGAAGGATGGCTAGTGTTTAAAGATAGAAGGGATGCGTAGTGTTTAGAAGAATGAAAGGGGTGGCTAGTGTTTAGACGATTAGAAAGGGTGGCTAGGTGGATAGAAGATAGAAGGGGTGGCTAGTGGATAAAGACAAGAGGGTGTGAACTAGTGTTTAAAATTAGAAGGGTGGCTAGTGGATAGAAGATCAAGGGTGGCTAGTGTTTAGAAGATTAGAAGGGTGGCTAGTGTTTAGAAGATAGAAGGGTGCTAGTGTTTAGAAATAAGAAGGGGTGGCCCTAAGTGGCATAGAAGATAGAATGAGGGGGTAGTGGAGTAGACGATAGAAGGGTTGCCTAGTGTTTAGAAGATAGAAGGGTGGCGAGTGATAGAAGATAGAAGGGGTGGCTAGTGTTTAGAAGATAGAAGGGGTGGCTAGTGTTTAGAAGATAGAAGGGTGGCTAGTGGATACAGACGGTTAGAAGGGATGGCGAGTGTTAGAAGATAGAGAGGGGTGGCTAGTGGATAGAAGAAACGAAGGTGACTAGTTGTTTAGAAGATAGAAGGGGGGCTATGGATAGAAGACAGAAGGTTGGGGCTTTGTGGGTGGATAGAAATAAAGGGTGGAATAGGAAAGATAGAGGGTTGGCTAGTGGATAGAGATAGAAGGGTGCGCTAGTGGTTTAGAAGATAGAAGGGTGGCTAGGGATAGAAGATAGAAGGGGTGCTAGTTGGATAGAAGATAGAAGGGTGGATATGTTTAGAAACCAGATTAGAAGGGGCGGCTAGGGATAGAAAGATATAAGGGGTGGCTAGAATGATAGACGAGTAGAAGGGTGGCTAGTGTTTAGAAGCAATAGGAGGGGTGGCTAGTGAAATAGAAGATAGAAGGGGGGATAGTGGTTTAGAAGATAAGAAAGGTGGCTAGTGGATAGAACGATAGGAAGGGGTGACTAGCTTTAGAGATAGAAGGGTGGCTATGTGGATAGAAGATAGAAGGGTGGTGGCTAGTGGATAGAAGTAGAAGGAGGCTAGTGGATAGAAGATAGAAGGGGTGAATAGTGGATAGAAGATAGAAGGGTGGCTAGTGTATAGAAGATAGAAGGGGTGGCTAGTGGATAGACGGTTAGAAGGAGGGCTAGTGGATAGAAGAGATAGAAGGGGTGAATAGTGGATAGAAGATAGAAGGGGTGGTAGTGCTAAAGAATAGAAGAAGGGGTGGCTTAGTGTTTTAAGAAGATAGAAGGCTGGCTAGTGGATCGAAGATAGAAGGGGTGCTAGTGGATAGAAGAATAGAAGGTGGTGTTAGAGCTAAGGTTAGAGCTAGAAGTGGTATTTTAAGAAGGCTAGAAGGGGGGGCTAGTGTTTAGAAGATTAGGAAGGGGTGGCTAGTGGATATAAATAAAGGGTGAATAGAAATAGAAGTGGTGGCTAGTGGATAGAAAGATAGAACGGGTGCTAGTGGCATAGAAGATAGAAGGCGGTGGCTAAGTGGAGTAGAAGATAGAAGGGGTGAATAGAAATAGAAGTGGTGTGCTAGTGGATAGAAGATGAAGGGGGGGTCAGTGGATAGAAGATAGAAGGGGGATAGTGTTTAGATTAGATAGAAGGGGGCTAGTGGGAATAGAAGTGCTATGATAGAGTTATGATGAAGAGGGGTGGCTAGTGTTTAGAAGCATTATAACGGGTGGCTAGTATTTAGAAGATAGAAGGGGTGGCTAGTGGATACGAGATAGAAGGGTGGGCTAGTGGATGAAGATGAAGGGGTGGCTAGTGTTTAGAAAGATAGAAGGGTGGCTTAGTGGATAGAAGATAGAAGGGGTGGCTAGTGGATAGAGTAGGATTTAGAAGATGTGGTGGCTAGTGTTTAGAAGATGAGTGCAGAGAGTGAAGGGGTGGCTAGTGTTTAAAGATAAAGGGTGGCTAGTGGATAGACGATAGAAGGGTTGCTAGTGTGTAGAAGAGATAATCTATAAGAATAGGGTGGCTAGTGGAGTAGAGATATAGAGGGGTGGCTAGTGCATAGAAGATAGAAGGGGTTGGGCTATAGGATTTACAGATAGAAGGGGTGGCTTACGTGTAGAAGATAGAAGGGTTGCTAGTGGATAGAAAGAAGAAGGGGGGCTTAGTGGATAGAGACTAGAAGGGGGCTTAGTGGATTAGAAGATAGAAAGGGGGGCTAGTGTCGATAGAAGATCAGAAGGGGTGGTAGTGGATAGAAATGAGGTATAGAAGATAAGTGGTAGCTAGTGGATAGAAGATAGATAGGGTGGCGATAGTGTTTAGAGCATAGAAGGGGGCTAGTTGATAGAAGATATAAGGGTGGCTAGTATTAGAAGATAGAAGGGTGGCTAGTTGTTTGAAGACAGAAGGGGTGGCAGTGGATAGAAGATAGAAGGGGTGGCTACGTGTTTAGAAAGACAGAAGGGGATGGCTAGTGGATAGAAGATTAGAAGGGGTGCTAGTGTTTAAAGATAGAGGGGTGGCTAGTGGATAGAATATAGAAGGGGTGGCTAGGGATAGAAAGATAGAAGGGGTGGCTTAGTGTTTAGAAAAGACAGACAGGGTGGACTAGGTGGATAGAAGATAGAAGGGAGGCTAGGTTAGAAGATAGAAGGGTGGCTAGTGGATAATAGAAGTTAGTATAAGAAGAGGGTGGCTAGTGGATAAAAGCATAGAAGGGTGGCTAGTGTGATAGAAGGGCGTAGTGAGAAATAGAGGGGGCTAGTGTTTAGAAGATAGAAGGGATGCTAGTGGATAGAAGATAGAAGGGTAGCTGTGTTTAGAAGATATAAGGATGCTACGTGGATAGAAGATAAAGCGGAATGCTAGTGTTTAGAAGATACGAAGGGATGGCTAGTGTTAGAAGATAGAAGGGTGCTGTGTTTAGACGATAGAAGGGTGGCTAGTGATAGAAGATAGAAGGGTGGCTAGTGGATAGAAGACAGAGCGGGTGACTAGTGTTTAGAAGATAGAAGGGGTGGCTAGTGGATAGAAGATAGAAGGGTGGCTTGTGCGTTAGAAGATAGAAGGGTGGCTAGTGAAGACCGATAGAAGGTGGGCTAGTGTTTTAGAAATAGAAGGTGGCGAGTTGATAGAAGATAGAAGTGCTGGTGGCTAAAGGGCTAGTGTTTAGAAGATTAGAAGGGGTGCTAGTGGTAGAAGATAGAAGGGTTGCTAAGTGGATTGAATAGAAGTATAGGTTAAGTAGGGGGGGGGCTAGTGGATAGAAGACAGAAAGGGGTGGGCTAGTGGAGTAGAAGATAGAAGGGGAATAAAGATAAGAGGGGTGGCTATAGTGGATAGAAGATAGAGGGTGGCAGTGGATAGAGATAGAAGGGGTAGAACTATGTTTAGAAGACTTAGAAGGCGGCTAGTGATAGAAGCATATAAGGGGTGGCGAGTGGATAGACAATAGAAAGGTGGCTAGTGTTAGAGATAGAAGGGATGGCTAGTGAATAGAAGATAGAAGGGGGGCTGTGTTAGAAGATTAGAAGGGGTGGCTAGTGGATAGAAGATAGAAGGACGGTGACTAGTGTGTTAGAAGATAGAAGGGTGGCTAGTGGATAGAAGATAGAAGGGGTGGCTAGTGGATAGAAGGTATAGAAGGGGGGCTAGTGGATAAGAAGATAGAAGGGGGTGAATAGTGGATAGGAAGATAGAAGGGGTGGCTGTGTATAGAAATAGAAGGGGTGGCTATGGACTAGAGGTAGGAAGGGGGGCTAGTGGATAGAAGATAGAAGGGGTGAATAGTGGATAGAAGATAGAAGGGGTGGCTAGTGTTCTAAAGAATAGAAGGGTGCTAGACTGTTTAGAAGAACGAAGGGTGGCTGGGATCGAGATAGAAGGGGTGGCTAGTGGATAGTAAGATAGGAAGGGGTGCTAGTGTTTAGAAAGATATAAGGGGCTGCGCTAGTATTTTAAAGATAGAAAGGGGGGCTATGGATAGAAGATAAGGGGTGGCTAGTGCGATAAAGATAAAAGGAGTGGCTAGTGTTTAGAAGATAGAAAGGGGTGGCTAGTGGATAGAAGATAGAAGGGTGGGCTAGGGATAGAAGATAGAAGGGTGGCTAGTGTTTAGAAGATAGAAGTGTGGCTAGTGTTAGAAGACTAGAAGGGGTGCGACTAGTGGATAGACGATAGACGGGTGGCTTAGTTGTTTAGAAAGATATAAGGGGTGGCTAGTGATAGAGATAGAGGGGTGGCTAGTGGATAGAATATATAAGGGGTGCTAGTGTATAGAAAGATACGAAGGGGTGGCTAGTGGATAGAAGATAGAAGGCGGGGGCTAGTGTTTTAGAAGATAGAAGGGGTGGCTAGTGGATAGAAGATAGAAGGGTGTGGCTAGTGGATAGAACCAGAAGGGGGCTAGTGGATACGAAGATAGAAGGGGGGCTAGTGTTTGAGAGATAAAGGGTGGCTAGTGGATAGAAGATAGAAGGGTGGATAGAAGATAGAAGGGAGCTAGTGGATAGAAGATAGAAGGGGTGGCGAGTGTTAGAGATAGAAGGGTGGCTAGTGGAATAGAAGATATAAGGGTGGCTAGTATTTAGAAGATAGAAAGGGTGGCTAGTGTTTTAGAAGACAGAAGGGGTGGCTAGTGGATAGAAGATAGAAGGGGTGGGTGTTTTAGAAGACAGAAGGGGTGGCTAGTGGATAGAAAATAGAAGGGGTGCTAGTTGTTTAGAAGTAGAAGGGGTGGCTAGTGGATAGAATATAGAAGGGTGGATAGTGGATAGAAGATAGAAGGGGTGGCTAGTGTTTAGAAGACAGAAGGGGTGACTAGTGGATAGAAGATAGAAGGGAGGCTAGTTGTTTAGAAAGTAGAAGGGGTGGCTAGTGGATAGAATATAGAAGGGGTGGCTAGTGGAATGACAGCCCACTTGGAGTTTGCCAAAAGGCACCTAAAGACTCAAGACAATTCTCTGGTCTGATGAAACCAAGATTGAACTCTTGGCCTGAATGCCAAGCATCACGTTGGAAGAAACCTGGCACCATCACTACGGTGAAGCATGGTGGGTGCAGCATCATGCTGTGGGGATGTTTTCAGAGGCAGGGATTGGGAGACTAGTCAGGATCAGGGAAAGATGAACGGAGCAAAGTACAGAGAGATCCTTGATGAAAACCTGCTCCAGCGCACTCAAGAACTCAGATTGGGGGAAGGTTCACCTTCCAACAGCACAACGCCTAAGCACACAGCCAAGACATAACTAACATAACATTTAAGTCATTTAGCAGACGCTCTTATCCAGAGCGACTTAGACAACGCAGGAGTGGCTTCGGGACAATTCTCTGAATGTCCTTGAGGTCCAGCCAGAGTCCAGACTTAAACCTGATCGAACATTCTCTGGAGAGACCTGAAAATGCTGTGCAGCAACGCTCCCATCCAACCTGACAGAACTTGAGAGGATCTGCAGAGAAGAATGGGAGAAAACTCCTCAAATACAGATGTGCCAAGCTTGTAGCGTCATACCCAAGAAGACTCAAGGCTGTAATCGCTGTCAAAAGGTGCTTCAACAAAGTACTGAGTAAAGGGTCTGAATACTTATTGTAAATGTAATATTAGTTTTTCATTAAAAAAAAAAAAAAAATAGCAAACATTTCCAAAAACCTGTTTTTGCTTTGTCATTATGGGGTATTGTGCGTGTCATTATGGGGTATTGATGAGGATTTAAAAAAAAAAAAWGAATTTTAGAATAAGGCTGTAACCTAACAAAATGTGGAAAAGGTCAAGGGGTCTGAAAACTTTCCGAAGGCGCTGTAAATGGTCTATCCGGGCAGTGAATTACAGGGGAGCCAGGGGGGGCTCAGCTCCCCTGAATGAAACAAAAGTCCAACTTTGGTGGGGGGGGTCTAAATAATGCTAATTTGCCATTCTCCTATTTGTTTAAAAGCAGTGGTAAATATGTTTTACAGTGGTAAATATGAAAATAAAAGTTTACAAATTAATCGAACACCCCCACCTTTCTGTCATGGTTTAAAACATTTATTTCTATGTGGCTGCACAAACCGTCTCCCTGTCCACAGCACTGTCCACTCTCTAGTGCTGAATTTCAGCCTCAGCTGGGCTCCTTTAAACACATAGATTTCTCTTTGTACTTGCTCATTTTTGCGATTTGTTTGCCAAGTCCCCTTGATAAAAATAGCCTTTAATTCCAATGCATTAGATTTATCCGTTCATTCATAATTGTTTGCTTTTGTCAGTCAGCTGTTTAGAGCGCTCATTGCTTTGTTTCTCAGGCGCGGGTATTGCTGTTCTCTGTGCCGTCCGTGACCAGAAGTAGACCATTTATTTAGCTTTATTATTTTCAATCAATATCACTTTTCTTGCCTGGATCAGCTGATGAGTGTCTCCAATATCACTGGACAACTAGCCTACAGCTCAACACCAATGCGCAACCATTCCATCCAACATTAATGACAGTAGGCCTATAGTAGACTCTTTAGAAGACTTCGATTCTGCAATGGCATAGGCCTACATGATTTTGGATAAGGACATTTTACATAGGCATGGTTACACTTAGTGCTTTTCCCGAGATCTCCAAGATCCAGGAATAGTACARGGTTTAAGTTCAATGTTCTTATTCAATCGTTAAATGCTTAATAATTACAAATTACACTGTCATTAATGTCATAAATGTAGGGAAAGAAAGGTTGTGGTTTATGTCACACGATCTGTGAAGAATCTAAGCATTCAACTCGTGAATTAGACTTTACAATGGGTAAATAGCCGTACCTCCTGGTACCATCATACTCACCGAGTTCAGGAAATGGAAGGAACGGAAAGGGGAAATTGTTGCGATCTAGTGCAGGTATTGAGTTATACGATCGCATCTAAGTGTTCCCGTATCCCCTCTGAACTTCCGTCTGTTATCAGGTGGTTTGGCAGGATGTAGACTGGAGTTGAGTTGGAGGTTAAACGTACGTTCAGCAACACTGGGACGACTGCAATGGTGGTTTGAGATGGTACCCCTCACACCAATTCGATTCGACCTATACGTTTTGGAGCGCAAATTTAAACCATTACTTATCTTATATTAGCCTCCAGCTTCATACTTCAGAACATTGTAATTCCTCACTACACTTTTAATCTTCAATCCACATCGATAACTGGGAAAGAAAACACAGCAATCAACCAGTAACCCGACACCCGTCAGTAACAACCAGTCCACAGGCTCCACACACCATAACGACCAACAGCAATCCAGTAACAGTGACCACGACCGTAAACCCCAGTAAACCACACCAGTAACCCCACATAACCATACAACACACCAATCAGTACACCCGTCCCAAGTACTACTTGGTTCTGTGAAAACTGTTCAGTATTAACATACACATGACATAATTTTAGTAGGAGTCCACATAATTGCTACCCCACCACCCAGCCACCGGCTGTAAAACTAAAAATGCCTACTACTTGGAGGGAGAAAACAGACGCGGCTCTAAACCAGTAGCAGTAACTGTAAGACACACATGCAGCGGAGTTGGCTTGGAAACATAGCGATGGAAGACAATACACACCAATAGGGAACCTGAACCATAAGAACTGAAAGACAGGGGAATCGAAGGCCATGCTGGTCTGCTCTTACAAGGTCTAGAGAAGAACGAAGAACCTGGAGCAATAGGCTAGCTCGAGACGAACCTGTAACTTTTTAGCTTTTTATCATTTGATAAAAATGAAACTAACACACTATCTTTAGGTTATCGGAAGTTGCCTTTTATTTTGTTTTAGGGACTTTGCTTTTGGAGTTCCTTTTATTAGCCAAACTACAACTTGATAGTTTCTTGGTTTCCTTTTAATATAGATTGTTTTAGTGTTTTTTTGGCCACTGACGATCGAAGCGAGATTGCAAAACATTTTTGCATTGTGTGAACCAAAGCCGACATCCGTCGAGTGGTTAGTTGGGACTTTATTCTTTACTTTGTGTTCACTCATTGCCCGCTGGTCTTTGGAAGTATTCCTTTTTCGTCTTCACTTGAGATTCCTAACTAAGACGAACGGGTCTCTCGCCTCCTCTTCCTTTTTCCATCCTTCCTTCACGGCTGCTCACCCTGGTCATCTTTTTGAACGCCGAAACCTCCTCTTTCTTCAACAACCTTTTTATACTTCTCTTCAAGCAATCACAGGTCTTAATCAAAACAACACTATCGGTATACGACATCCTTCTACCCCTTCAGGGTTCACGTCAGAAATAGTCGATCACAATCTTCAAGACCCAAGGTACGTCTACAGGTTAAGGCAAAGGACCAGACCACTTGAGACTATCCACATATTCCCTGGAACACACTTAGCCTCTATTGTTCCTCTCAGACCAGTACCACACTGCAACTTGGCCTCGTTTTGGACTTTCTAGCCTCGATCAGCAATCGCACACTACACCCACACACGACAACACACAACACACATCGGCGACCCGCTCCCTGTTCCTCTGAACGTCATCACTGCTATGGAACTCATCGCTGGCTGTGTGTATCAAAAAAGACCTTTCCTCAGACTACTCTCAAACAACCCTTTTCCTCACCTCTTTTCAAAAAACTGTATCCTGTCCGTGAACAAAATTAATCCTTGACAGTCTGTAATTTTTTCTAATTTAGACTGGTAAAAATTATACGTAAATAAAATTGCTCTTGAATCAGACATTTATTAATTTTTAAAAGCACATGTATCATAAAACACTTAAAACCTATTATGTTAATGTAAACTAACGTCACCCCATAGTTGCGTACACATACAAAACCATTGGGCCTACTAACCAGGATGTAAAGCCGCTAACAGCCTGGCTGGCTATGTCTAAACGCACCGGTGTTATAACAGTTTGTTTGTCACCACAGACATGGACGTTGATCATATCCACATCTCACACGTCATTACACAGACCAACGCCACAGAGGGGCAACTACACCCCAGTACCCCAGTACTCACCCCCACCTGGCCCCGCATCCCTGGGCTTGGGTCCGGGGGACTAGGCCCTCTGGGTTGGGGCCCAGGCCTGGGGCTGGTTCTCCAGACCTGTAAATGGCTCAGGGTTTGGGTGCAGCAGGATGACCCGGCCACCTTTCCCATTCACTAAGAGTCACTCCCAGGGGGCCCTAGAGGGTAAGGCCTGCAGGGAGAGGAACTTGCTGCTACCGATCCACTGTATGGAAGCACCTGACTGTCCCAAGAGGCTGCTACAGCACACAACACAACAGTACCAGGTCAAAAGTCTGGAACACACCTACTACTCATATCCGAAGGGGTTTTTTCCCTTGTAATTTTTAAACTAAATTTTCCTGACATTGTAAGAATAGATAGCGTGAAGACTTCAAAAACTATGAAATAGACACAATATGGAAATCAAATAGTAGTAAAAACACACAAAAGTGTTTAAACAATCAAAATCAATGTTATATTTTAGATTTCTTCAAAGGAGCTCACCCTTTGCCTTGAAATTGCAGCTTTGCACACTCCTTGTCATTCCTTTCAAACCAGCTTTCAATGAGGAACCTGTTTGGTTTGCGTTTCCATCACTCTGCGGGTCCACCTCATTCAACAACATCTCAACTGGGGTTTTGAGGGTAGCGTGGACTTGGGTGGAGGCCAGGTCATCTGAATGCAGCACTCCACCAAAACTCATCGCTTGTTCAAAATAAGACTTACACCAGGCCTGGAGGTTGTTTTGGGTTAATTGATCTGGTTGAAAAAAACAAATGATGAGTCCCAAATAAGCGCCAACACACATAACCAAGATGTGGACTGCGCGTATCGCTGCAAAATGACTGTGGGAGGCCACCTTAGAAATTCATAAAAATAATACACGCAAGACAGTGTCCACACCAAGCCAAAAGCACATCGCCACACACACGCACCCAACAGGTGGGGAACGCACCGCATGCGGAGATCATCCCGTCATCCACACCTTACTCTGTGTCTAAGAACATAGCACGGCGGTTGGAACAAAATTCAAATTTAGACTCATACAAGACCAACGGACAAGATTTCCCACCGGTCTAAGATGTCCACTTGCTGTTGTTTCTTGGCGCCCAAGCAAAGGTCTCTCTTATTATTGGTGTTCCTTTAGTAGTGGTACTGGGTCCTATATTCTGGCAAACCAATTCGACCACAATGAAGGGCTGATTCCACAGCAGTCTCCCTCTGAACAGTTGATTGTTAGGATGTGTCCGTGTTTAGTTTGAATCTGGGAAGCATTTAATTTTGGGGCTGGTAGTTTCGCTGAGGTATGGTAACTCGTAATGAACTTATCCTCTGGCAGGGCAGAAGGTAACTCTGGGTCTTCGCTGTCCTGTGCTGGTCCGTCTATGAGAGGCAGTTTTCATACATAAAACGCTTGAATGGTTTTTTGCGACGTGGGCACTTGGCAAGAACACTTAGTTTTGAAAATTTCCTGTATGAATGGGCTGTGCTCTATTTCTCTTTGCTTTTTGAGCTGTTTCGTCGCCAATAGTTGGACTTGGGTCCTTTTTACCGAAATAGGGCTATATCTTCTGGTATACCCAACCTCTCTTGTCACAACACAAAACTGATTGGCCTCAAATGCATGTATGGGAAGAAATTCCAACCCAAATGAAGACTTTTAAAGCTTGGACTTCATATGGTCACCCTGTTAATTAGAATGCCAATTGGGGCCAGGTGAACTATCCTCATAAAAGCTGGTTGAGATGAATGCCCAGAGTGTGCAAGCTGTCATCAAGGCAAAAGGGTGGCTACTTTGAAGAATCTCAAAATATGAACATAGTTTTGATTTAATTTATAACTTTTTTTGGTTACTACAATGAATTTCATATGTGTTTTGTTCCTAGGTTTTTGGGATGTCTTACCTATTATTCTACTCTAACAAAGAAAAACCGCTTGGAAATGAGTAGGTGTGTTCATTTTTGCTGATACTGTCCACACAAGACAGACACACTTGAAACAAACACACACACACACACTCAAGGGGCAGGTATTTTGGGGATTACCATCAAATTGATATAGCAGATCTCAAAAATTTTTTCAGATTTTTGTTAGTGATATTACTGCTTTCATCCAACTTTGCAATGTATTCTTGTGATTTTTACTTCATTTCTGATTTAATTGTCATAGATTATCAAATAGTCTTTCCTAAACATACGTGAAAGCAGGATGTATATTTTCTTGACCGTAACTCAAACATTTTTAAACACAAATAGGATCTCAGTGTCGTTCCAGTAATTCTGATCTCTGCTCTCCCTAACGTACGTTCTGTGTGGGTGCATCTTTCTATTAGGTGTCTTGTTCTTCTAGATCGTCTTGTGTTGTTGATTTGTGTGTGGCCCTATCGTTTCTCCTACTCTTCTGCACTCGAGACGCTTCAAGACAGGAGGCTTAAAAGGCTGGGCAACCCGGGTCGGTGGACACACCCTCAGATAAACCCGCTGGCCTGCGTTTATTCACCAAGCCTGCTCATCGAAAGTGGAGTTCATACTCACCACTGCTCATTTACCTCCTCGAGCAGTAAAGGGAGGTGTTTCAACGAGGTATAACAACCCTGCGTTAGGAAGTTTGGAGAACTAACTAGTTGATAGTTGGTTTTTATGCAACCAAGCCCTTCAGCGGTTTGAGAGGAGACCCAGGGCATGAATAGAGACAGCCCATCATTTGTCCCAGGCCTGTCCATGCTCACTTATTATTCCAGATCACAGGCAAACACCCACCTCGCCTCATTGGGCAACAGCTAAGGATTGTGATCCAATGAGACCTTAGTCCCCTGACTAACTCTGCTTATTGATATCTACTTCCACCTCCTCTAGGCCTAAAACGGGTGCGACAGAGATGAGAGGGTTGATTGTGTCGTTGAATTCGTCTTTCCTTTTTTGTAACCTCAAAATTTGTTTGTTAATTACATGTGCTTGTTGTGGAGATTGGATCACTCTGTGAATTATCAATACGCTTTTACAAGTCATACGTAGACTGCTAAGAAAATGACACATGTAGTTAACAGTTTTCCAACATCGGTACGCCCAAATCGAGAGATCCACTAAATGAGATGGATACCAGCGATTGAAACTCATCCTAACCATTGCGAACATTCTACTTCATGACTTTATAGACACATAAAACTACGTGCATGCGCGTGGTGGACAAATGTTGGTATCTCTCTTCTCAAAACTAAGCGTACTCAATTGGTGCATGGATGGGTCATGAAAATGAGGTATGAGAGTGAGCACAAAACTATAGTCTATTGTCAACCTCTCTGTCCTATAAGGTCCTTATTTGGAAATAGCCTATGCATTACTCAAACTCCACATTTTAAGATCAATTGTTAATTCTGGATAAAAATCATGTTTGAACGTTACTTGGTAGGAAAACATGGTAATCATACACTATGAATTCTTCCTATCTTTCGAAGAATCTAACTGGATTGGAGGTGGCAATACCATACAGTCGAATAATCTTAACTCATATATTGCTATCAGTAGTTTTGGTTCTTTTATCTGGGTTATGGATCTCTGCGAATATCAGGAGTGCTTGTGGGATCCTAAACCATTTTCACGCATGTATTTACAATTAAGAATGAACGAGATTTATTACGGAAGCCAAAATCTGAATGGGTTTTAGTAAACATAAAATCCCTGGTTGATAGCGGAAGAATAATCGCTTTTAAGGGGGCAAAAAGCAGAGAAAATCATGACCATGATCTGAGTGTCCAACAAAACACCATACCTGATAACTAGAGGGTGTAGTGTAAAGCTGTGATTGGCCTGTGAAATTTGCTGTGTTCAGAGGGTTCGTAAAACCCAATGGGTGTTGTGATTCAGTGTGTGGGAGATCCAGGCGGGAGAAGCCAATCAGATGGTCCACGATGAATATCCTGACTTCAGCTGTGTGTTGGCTGCCTTTCCTCCTGGAGGAAAGGCGCTAGTTGGCAGGCCCTAGAGTGGTAGTTCTGCTTATGAGACTCACTCCTCGCCACAAGCCCCCCCGCACGCGCCGACAGAAGATTGCCGAGTCAGCCCCCTCCTGGCAGCGACTCCACTGGATCCTTCACTAAGCTCAAAAGGGCCTTCTTCGACAGGTCCTGTCAAGGTAACCTGGAGACCTGAAATACAATTATGAGGTCAACACATTAATTCGTACCGAGTGGTAATGGAACTGACATTGTCGTTGTATCTTATGTATAGATAGACCAAGAATCTAGCAAAGTGTTAAGTGTGAGAAATGACATCTGACATTCAGGGTTCTGGCGGCCACAATTATTGGGGGGGGAGGTGCCTAATAATAATAATAAAAGCCAGTAATTTAACGCGTAAAGAATAGTAATTACCCTTTTAATTTGGCAATGAACAAACCAGTCATGATGCTTTCCAATCTGAATTGTCAAACAATCACTTCAAAATGTAGTGCTACCTGTGCATGTTCATCCCACACCAATAATCCAACACACAGTGCAATGTCTGCTTGATGTGAAATAACACGCTAGACATTGGACTGGAAATAGAATCTGCCATGATTACTCTGATGACTGGAAATAGACACCATATGCAATTCTGATAAAACTGTGTATTGTGCACGTTTTAAAAATTGACACAAACTACACTGTTAGCAAAGGTGTGTCAGCTAAGAGACGACGTGAGCAGAAGCTTTGGCAGGGATTTGTTAGTCTTGACATGAGTCATAACCGTTTTAATGCTAAATTAGCATTTTCAGAACCCGAGATAGTAAATAATAGAGCTGAACCTATATTGATAAAAGGTCACCTTGTCCGAGAGAGGATTACATGGTTTCCATTAATCGCACGCTGGGCTGAGAGGCCTCCACGAAACACAGCATGCCCTTACATTAAGTGTTTTCTGTCTAAAACAAACTCGCTATTGGGAAAAATATTAAATGATGAAAAACGAATCTGGAACCATTTCCATGTTTGAGACCCGCTAGGTTTTATTAGTGGGGTATTGACACCCCATGTCCATCTGGGGTAGCCAGTGATGTAGTAGTTAAATAAATGGTAGGGTAAACTCTGATTGGCTGGTTGCGGTGAAAAAAAGTTACGCTCCCTATACTTTCAATGCATTTTTTCAGAAAAGGAGGGTGAAAGACTGCATTGTGTTGCCTTTACCTTCCACTAGGCCTTACACCACTGCCAGTAGCCTACGCTCGCAACTGAAGCAATTTTTACACGACATGAACATAAGCAGAACAGGGTAGCCTACATTCAATATAATACACAAGTTGAGATCAAACATGGTTACAACCCTAGTTTCATGAAGTTTCCATAATTCACCGTTC
>NW_019948469.1:0-1420 GCF_002910315.2 Salvelinus sp. IW2-2015
AGCCACAACAGCACAGCCTCTCTCCAACCCTGGCCGGCTCAGCCACAACAGCACAGCCTCTCTCCAACTCTGGCCAGCTCAGCCACAACAGCACATCCTCCCAGATCAGAGAGAACACAATTACTGCAGACAGACGCCCAGAGCCCGAGCCAGCGTCTCCACAGCCTTAATCACAGAGTGGAACTGATTCAATTCATTTGGCCTGGGAGCAGATATGGAGCCATTACGTCCTAATTAACAGAGTGCTAAGGTGGAGCCACACCTGAGTGAGCTGGAAATGGGCAGAACAGAGCAGAACAGGGAGCTCATTTCACTGCAGGAGGAATGGGAAGGAGGGGGAGCGCTATTTAAATGGAGAGCTACATTCTATTAATCCATAAACTGATTTATGTCTGATAATATGCTGGTAACACAATGGCCGCTATGATTATGATTATGTCTGTTATGGTTCACCGACAAATAAGATAAGGTTGGGGGAGGGACGAGGGGGAGGGGCTACGGACATGTGAATTTACATATTGCACTGATACTCTTTGAGAAAGGGCTGTGTATCAGTCTGATAGATACAGTTGAAGTCAGAAGTTTACATACACCTTAGCCAAATACATTTAAACTCAGTTTTTCACAATCCTGACATTTAATGGGGCGGCAGGAAGCCTAGAGCATTGGACTAGTAGCCGAAAGGTTGCAAGATCAAATCCCAGAGGTGACAAGGTCCCTGCCCCTGAACATGGCAGTTAATCCACTGTTCCTAGGCCGTCATTGAAAATAAGAATTTGTTCTTAACTGACTTGCCTAGTTAAATAAAGGTAATATAAATAAAAATAAAAATTCCTAGTAAAAATTCCCAGTCTTAGGTCATTTAGGATCACCACTTTATTTTAAGAATGTGAAATGTCAGAATAATAGTGGAGAAAATGATTTACTTCAGCTTTTATTTCTATCATCACATTCCCAGTGGGTCAGAAGTTTATATACACTCAATTAGTATTTGGTAGTATTGCCTTTAAATTGTTTAACTTGGGTCAAACGTTTCGGGTAGCCTTCCACAAGCATCCCACAATAAGTTGGGTGAATTTTGGCCCATTCCTCCTGACAGAGCTGGTGTAACTGAGTCAGGTTTGTAGGCCTTCTTGCTCGCACACGCTTTTTCAGTTCTGCCCACACATTTTCTATAGGATTGAGGTCAGGGCTTTGGGACGGCCAGTCCAATACCTTGACTTTGTTGTCCTTAAGCCATTTTGACACAACTTTGGAAGTATGCTTGGGGTCATTGTCCATTTGGAAGATCCATTTGCGACCAAGCTTTAACTTCCTGACTGATGTCTTGAGATGTTGCGTCAATATATCCACATCATTTTCCTCCCTCATGATGCTATCTATTTTGTGAAGTGCTCCAGGCCCTCCTGCAGCAAAGCAC
>NW_019948469.1:7819-15486 GCF_002910315.2 Salvelinus sp. IW2-2015
CACACACACACACACACACACACACACACACACACACACACACACACCTACTGACTGCCGGGTGATGGAGATTGACAACACTGTGATTGGTAATCACAGCCAGGAGAGGATCAAATATGTATGAAAATGCTGCACTACAGAATCAGAAAATACTGTGGTATTTGCCGACCCTAGAGGAGAGAGTGTGTGTCTGTGTAATCTGTCTGCTGTCTGTCCCCTACTCCTCAAACTCATTCACACAGACCTGACTTATTGGGCTGTTGTGTTAAGATAACAACTGTCCACAATACATAAAGGATTCAACCATTCAATGCCCATTTCCCCTGTGTGTCAGCCTCATCTCCTCCACCACTTCCTATCACATCTCCCATCCACTTGATATTACTGCTGCTTCCAGGCTGCCGCCACGCTGCTGATTTCTCTTTCCAGCACTAACTACTATTCACCTACAGGGGCAATTTATGCAGTGATTGCTCCACACATCTTGTGACCACCTGTCATGTGGAGATGGGATGCTCTCAATGCCATTACAGCAATGCAATTACAGAACAGGAGGTCCTTGGTTCACATGGCAGCAGGCAGCTACAGTACAGCAAAATCAAGGAGCACCTTGTGACCGTGACAAGCTACTTTAACTGCAGGCTTCACATGGAGACAGACTGACTCCAGACCAGCGGTTTACTCAGAAGGAGAGGGCTGACTGACAGATAGACTGTGTCTCTGATGGAAGAGGGGAAGGAGGGTTAGAATGTAGAGGTAAAGGGGCCATCTTCAAAGCATCTCTGTGTAGAGGTTGGTGTTCCTGCCGATGGCCCTGGAACTGCAGCAGCGTCACGCCACACGCCGCCCGCCTGCTGCTGCAGCCCTAATGATAGCCAATTTAATTGAAAATCCACTTCCACATCTGAGAGCAAACAATCCTGCAAAATGGAGCGGTGGGCACATGTCCCTTTCTTTCTATTTGATAATGAAATCTCAGACAGAGAGAGAAAAAGAAGAGCGTGATTTTAGAGAAAAAAATGAAAGAAAAAGGAGAGAAATTAGTGCAGAGAAAGACACAGATATAGAAGGAGAGAGAATTAGAGATGGTAGTGAGATAGGCAGAGGGATCGAGGGAAAGATAGAGAGAGGCGGAAGATACAGAAAAAGAGGGAGGGAGGGGGAGAGGTGGAAGGGAGCAGTAGAATAAGCGAGGAGAGAAAGAGCAAGGCTCAGCAGTCTTCCTCAGGCTCAATTTCCAGGACATGATTCGTCTGGAGTGATGACATACAGTATAATGGGCGCAATAAAAAAGGCTGTGTCTCTCTTCCCCTCCCTCCTCCGCTCCCTCCTCCCTCCCTCCCCTCCCTCCTCCCTCTCCACAACTCCCATTTCTCCAGAAATAGAAGCCTGCTCTAGTGTTTAAAGCTCAAGGGAAGAGCCCCCCCTTCTTTTTTCTACCGAAAACACAAAATATCCTTCAATCCCTCTCTTTCTCCCTTTCTCTCTCTTACCCCTCTCTCCCCCCTCTCTCCCGGCCACATGAAAGCACCCTCCACTCCTCACAGCGGTTCTTAACAGCACACACCACGCTGGCCAGCGCGTGGGGGGGGGGGGGGGCTCCTATTGTTGATCACATCACGAGTCTCCTGACTGGCCACATTATAGAATTGATGCTGCGTATCTTCACCCTGCAGTTGCGGACGCCCGCCTTGTTTATATTTCAGTCACATCGCCGGCAGCTAGCCCCACCCTATGACAAACTTGCACATCTAATTTGGCTGATGTTCTGTTATGATGCTTTTATGACATGTCAATTCTGATGGATTCTGTTTGGACAAACCATGCAGCTGACTGGCCCCTTCCAACACTTGCTCACTTACTGCTAGTCCTCTTCTTCACAGGAGGAGGAATGTTAAGAGCAGTCATTACTAGCAGACTTGTGGATTTATCTACTGAAGGCTCTGGCCCTATATTTTATTGATTCTCTGTCTTTCTTCTCCATCTTTTATTCTCTCTTATGTAACGGTGACCTTTTGGAAGATAAAGGACCATTTTCTGTCCATGGAAAGCACAAAATACAGAAATACAGAAAGGACAGGCTTTGGCAATGCGCTGCAAATGTATAGGGTGGGAGAGAGAGAAGACAGGAGGAGGAAGAGAGGAGCAGGAGGAGAAGAAGAGAGAGGAGAGAGAAGAGAGAGTGGAGAGTGAGAAGGAGGAGAGAGAAGAAAGAGTGGAGAGAGAGGAGGAGGAGAGAGGGAGAGAGAGAAGGAGAAGAGAGAAGAAGAGTGGAGAGAGCAGAGGAGAGAGAAGAGAGGAGGAGCGGAGAGGAGGAGGAGAGAGAAGAGAGTGGAAAGAGGAGAGGAGGAGAGAGAGAGAGAAAGATAGAAAGAGGAAGAGAGAGAGAGAGCGAGAGGAGAGATAGGAGGGAGAGAGAAGAAAAGATGAGAAAGAGGAGGATAGAGAGAGAGGAGAGGGAGAGAGAAGAGAGAGAGGAGAGAGAGGAGGAGGAGAGAAGAGGTGAGGAGGAGAGGAGGGCGGAGAGAGAAGAGAGAGAGGAGGAGAGGAGAAGGAGAGAGAAGAGGAGGAGACGAGAGGAGGAGTAGAGAGATTAGAGGAGGAGGGAGAGGAGGAGAACGATGAAGAGAAGAAGGGAGAGGCGGGAGAGAGAGAGAGAGGGAGAGAGAGGGGAGGGAGAGGAGAGAGGGAGAGAGTGGGAGGAGAGGAGAGAGAAGCAGTAGTGATTTGGGCATCTCAGAAGAACGTAATGGCAGCTTGAAACAAAACACGCCTCTGCCTCGCCTGACAAAACCAAGGCACCACCCCCGCAGGGAGCAGGGGACTGTGAATAATGAAGGGAGAAATTTAGAGGAGAGGGAAACAAAAGGAGAGTGAAAAGTTATTAATAAGTTATTAATATGTCTCTGTGCACCCATCTCTTCTACTGGGCTCCTCCTCTAGGATATAAACTAGATGGGGACCAAATTGAAAGTAGTTCAACCCCCTTTCCTCCCCTTCACACTCCCAACACACACCGGCCCTGGCTTTACCTGATGTGGCAGCAGCCCGGTCTATCGCTGTGCCTGTGGATGAGTTAGCAGCTAGCGCCCTGGTGCTAATGAATTACTGCATCTGCTTTAAACAATACTAATCCACTCCACTCTAAAACACCAGCTAACCAGAAATACACACACAACAACAATGAACCCAGGATAAACTGACAGCCCATGGGACTGTGGAGGTCTATGATGACAGAGCACAATAACTTTGATTAATTGATACATCAATGTTGTTATAAAGCTTTTGTGCCTCTTATCAACTGATGATCAATGATGATAAAATAAATGGCAAGCTGTCACCGCGTATTCTCTAAACACGCAGCCCGCCACCCCTTGAGGACAAACACACACACATCCTCTGGGTCAAACATGCACATACGTCAAACAGCATCCTAAGAAAGCACACACCAGACACATAAAGAAGACATACACAGCCTGAGGCCAAACATGAAGAGAGATAGTGTCGTGTATGAGGTGTAAACATGGAGAGGGAGGATCCTATGAATTCAGCTGATTAGGGATACTAGGAGATTAGCCATGAATGGGCACTGTTATTTGAATATTCAAATATCTGAACGGCGTTAGACAAAAATAGGCTCTTTTTTTGTTGTTGTTGAAAAAGCTTGTCTAAAATGAATGATCTATGTGACATTGCTACATAGCCTACAAGGATAGACCATTACATTATAAATGTTTAATAAAACAACGGTTTTATGACAGTTTTGATAAGTGTGCCAGTAGGCTACATACTGTAGGTTTCACACACCTAGCTTGTTGTTATTGTTGGACAATCAAAGCAGACCTACAGTCAGAGGCTCCATGTGTTTCTAAGCAATGCAACATTAAGTTGACTAATGAGAAGGAGTACGCTACAATGATCAACAACAGGAGGCTGTTGTTTCATATGAATGGAGTTGTTGTAGACATTGGACAGGGAGCGCAGCAAAAATAGTCTCAATTAGCCTTGCTACTTTAGCTAGCTAACTTAGCTGGCTACTGCAGCTAGCTGCTTTATAACGATTTGATGCAGTCAAGACAGGCACTACCAGATGGTATGATAGTTATCTATGGCAGCAACAACTTTGTCTAACTAGCACGAGTCTGTTTGGCCTCTCTCTCCCTCCTCCCTCGCCTCCCTCCCTCCTCCCTCCTCCTCCTCTCCCTCCTCCCTCCCTCCCCTCCCTCCTCCCTCCTCCATGCAACTAGGATTGCAAAGGGTCAGAAACTTTCTGGGAAATTTCAGAAATTTTCCATGGGAAGTTAAGCTCGGAATTTGGGGAATTTGCTTACAAAAAGGTTGGCTTATAACAGTGAACCTTTTTTTGTGGGATACACATACGGCAATTTTAGGTCTTGGGCATATTTTGTTTAAACTATTCCCCATTCAATGGAATTGCAACCCTCTGCATGCACAGTGCATTCTTCCATCTCATGTACAGCTGATTCTCAAGATCTTGCACACTAATGAGACGCTATTGAGCCCACACTACTACACTGTCTGAGCCAAGGACTACATGCTTTCTGGTAAGTTTTGATTACAATACTGGGTGGGGTGAATATATTTGGGGGATGGGGTGATTTTTTTTGTTAACTAGTAAATAGTAGCCTACAGCAAAGTGTGTTTAAATCATTTCTAACTTCTTAACAATTTCTGCTAGTTTGTTTTTGCTACCATGTGGGGTTTAGCTTGCTTGAGCCTGCTAACTGAGGAGTGTTAATTCACCTGTTTCCATACATGTTTAATTTTAAAACATTTATCTGAAAAAGGAATTGTTTAATCTAACTGCTTAACTATTTATCTGTACATGGAATTGTATTTGGGTAAAAAAAAAAAAATCTAATCTTTACATGAAAATGCCACAGCAACAACTTTTGCTGCCATCTGATGTGTGGAGACATACTGAAAAGCTGTGTACATTTGCAAATACTGTGCCAAATCATATGTGAAGAATGCAACAAAGATTCAGAATCATCTGGCCAAGTGCATAAAGTTCCCTCAGAGCTCACAACAAGCAACCACTGACAAAAATTCCTCTACTTCTATTTGAGGTGAAAATGATGAATCAGACACCTTATCAATAGCAATAGCTCATGGTCCTCCTGGAATCAGAAGTTATTTTGACTCAATGGAAGAACGTAGTCAGAGAAATGCTGATGAATGTCTTGTTCGAGCTGTGTATGCAACTGGTTCACCTCTGATGCTCACAGGCAATGTGTATTGGAACAGAACTCTGCATCATTTGCTGAATGCAGAGTTCAACACTGTTCATGTGAAGGTCAAGCAAATCATAGAGAAAGCAGACTGTATTGCAATCATCTCTGATGGGTTGTCGAATGTTCGTGGGCAAGGTATAATGAACTACATCATCTCCACCCCTCAACCAGTATTCTACAAGAGCACAGACACAAGGGACAACAGACACACCGGTCTCTACATTGCAGATGAGCTGAAGGCAGTCATCAATGACCTTGGACCACAGAAGGTATTTGCACTGGTGACAGACAATACTGTGAACATGAAGGCTGCTTGGTCTAAAGTGGAGAAGTCATACCCTCACATCACACCCATTGGCTGTGCTGCTCATGCATTGAATCTGCTCCTCAGGGACATCATGGCACTGAAAACAATGGATACACTCTACAAGAGAGCCAAGGAAATGGTTAAGTATGTGATGGGTCATCAAGTAATAGCAGCAATCTACCTCACCAAGCAAAGTGAGAAGAATAAGAGCACCACATTGAAGCTGCCCAGCAACACCCGTTGGGGTGGTGTTGTCATCATGTTTGACAGTCTCCTGGAGGGGAAGGAGTCTCTCCAAGAAATGGCCATATCACAGTCTGATGATATGGACATCCCCATCAAGAGGATCCTCTTGGATGATATATTTTGGGAGAGAGTTGTAAGCAGCCTTGAAACTCCTGAAACCTATAGCAGTAGCCATTGCATGGATTGAGGGAGACAATGTCATCCTGTCTGATGTTCAGACTCCGCTTGCAGATGTAAGAGAAGAAATYCATACTGCCCTGCMCACTTCACTGTTACTCCAAGCAGAGGAAACTGCAGTTCTGAAATACATCAAAAAGCGTGAAGACTTCTGCCTGAAGCCCATACACGCCACAGCGTACATGTTGGACCCCAAGTATGCTGGCAAGAGCATCCCGTCTGGTGCAGAGATCAACAAGGCCTTTGGTGTCATCACTACCGTGTCTCGCCACCTTGGCCTGGATGAGGGCAAGGTTCTTGACAGTCTGGCGAAGTACACTTCCAAGCAAGGGCTTTGGGATGGGGATGCAATATGGCAGTCGTGCCAACATATCTCATCAGCCACCTGGTGGAAGGGACTTTGTAGATCTGGCTCTTTCCCCAGGCTCTTTCCCCTGTTGCTTTCCGGCGCCAACAGAGATGACTGCCTCGCTTCGCGTTCCTAGGAAACTATGTAGTATTTAGGTTTTTTATGTGTTATTTCCACAAGCATTTCGCTACATTTGCATTAACATCTGTTAACCATGTGTATGTGAAAATTACAATTTGATTTGATTTGATACTCAAATCCCACCATCAGCCGCCTCAGAGCGCAACTGGTCCTTGTTGGGAACACACACCAAAGCACGCAACAGGCTGACATACAAGCGTTGAAAATTGGTGGCCATCCGGGTAAATTTGAGGCTTTTTGAGCCTGACAACGAGCCTCCTCAAAAAGGTTAGAAGTGACTGTGAAGATGCGGCCTCAGAGTCTGATATTCAAGAGGTGGACATTGAGGAGTCCAGAGAAGACATGGAAGCCTGAGAGGAAGACAACCAAAGCTTTTGTTTCTAGACTATCATTTTACAGATGTATGTTGAAAACGTTTTTGGGAGATGCKATGGATCATTGGGGATCATTCAATATTYCCTTTTGTTGTTCAGTGAAATCATCACATGTAAAGAGTCAACTCATTTAATTAAAGTTCAATTCGTAACTAAATAGTTTTTTATTTCTATTGGAAGGATTTAATCATTTTCAATTATGTCTACTTATGAYAWGGTAAAAGGTTTATGTTTCTGTCTCCATATGATATGGTAAATATATCCAATGCAAAAAAACATCTATATTTAAATGGTATGAATATTAATTTGCATATATTTCCATTAATTCCCATATATTCCTGTTAATTCCCATATATTCCCACGGAAAGTTTCCACCTCTGAATATTCCCCAAAATGTGCAACCCTACGTGTAACACACATAGACTGTCACACACACYAGCCCCTGCTCCACTCTCGCCCCTCCCTCACCCTTCTGCTGAAACACTCTTGTGTCGCACGAGCAAGTCTCCATTGAAGTTTCCAAAACACATGTATTTTGACTATCCGGATATATATCATTATATTATTTTTGTGATACAAATCCCTAGTTAGACAGAGCAGAGGCTCTTAGCATATAGGCAACAGTTGTTAAAGGGAAACTCCACTCAAAAACTATATTTTTGTATTTTTCATTAGTCCAATGTTGATAGAGTCCCAAAATGTTTTGCAAGTCAACAGTCAGGCTTTCAAGATATTGGACTTTCAAGATGCAAAGTGTCACCGACCACATCATGATGATGATGCAATTAAGCAGTAAGGCACGAGGGTGTGTGGTATAT
>NW_019948470.1:0-1868 GCF_002910315.2 Salvelinus sp. IW2-2015
AGATTGTAATTCAAAATTATTTCTAACATCTATGATACTATAACCATTTTAAAATGGATTATTAATGAAGGTTTTTATAGAAGGGTAACCTGTCCTGTCTCCCCTCCCTCCAGATTGAGATAGACCTGGGGAAGAAGTGCTGGTACCACTCCGTGTTCGCCTGTCCCATCCTCCGGCAGCAGACGTCAGAGAGCAACCCTCCCATGAAGCTCATCTGTGGACACGTCATCTCCAGAGACGCCCTCAACAAACTCACCAACGCTGGAAAGTAAGTTTGATCCAGGCTGACCGACAGACAGGAGGGCATTCAACCATTGGCATTGTCAGACCTGTGTAACTCTGTTGTTAAATTCACCTGCCTGTGTGTGTCTAACTCTCTCCTCCATCTCCTCAGACTGAAATGTCCCTACTGTCCCATGGAGCAGAACCCGTCAGATGCCAAGCAGATCTTCTTTTGATCCCCCATCCTGTTTCCTGAAACTGCCAGGCCCTTGGAGCTACAGTAGCTACCTGCTACCCCAGGACCCCTGGAAATCCCCATCCTACCCCCTCACAGGCACCAATTTGCCCCAGTGCCCCCACCCAAACTCGGACCGGAACCCCTCCAGTGATGGCCCAAGGCTGTAATACTCCTGCCTCGTCTTGCCCCGTCAACAGCTCCTAGTGTACAGAGAGCTGATGTGGATGGCCCATCAAACGACTTCTACCCATAGAGAGACAGAGAGGAGTCGGTCGGCATGAGGACGAAGGAAACAACTCAAAAGGATTGTTCATTCATTGACACTCGTTCATTTGCAGCTGCCTGCTGAACTTATTCTACTCTTTTTCTTTAAGGATGTGATGAGGCGTTATGCTTTCTTTTGTGGGATGTTGATAGGCTATCGAGTTGATGTTGATAGGCTATCGAGTTGATGTTGATAGGCTATCGAGTTGATGTTGATAGGCTATCGAGTTGATGTTGATAGGCTATCGAGTTGATGATGATGATAGGCTATCGAGTTGATGATGATGATAGGCTATCGAGTTGATGATGATGATAGGCTATCGAGTTGATGATGATGATAGGCTATCGAGTTGATGATGATGATAGGCTATCGAGTTGATGATGATGATAGGCTATCGAGTTGATGATGATGATAGGCTATCGAGTTGATGATGATGATAGGCTATCGAGTTGATGATGATGATAGGCTATCGAGTTGATGATGATGATAGGCTATCGGGTTGATGATGATGATAGGCTATCGGGTTGATGATGATGATTGATAGGCTATCAAGTTGTGTTGATGATGATGATAGCCCATCAAGTTGTGTTGATGATGATGATAGCCCATCAAGTTGTGTTGATGATGATGATAGCCCATCAAGTTGTGTTGATGATGATTGATAGGCTATCAAGTTGTGTTGATGATGGTGATATGCTATCGAGTTGATGTTGGTGATAGGCTATCGAGTTGATGTTGGTGATAGGCTATCGAGTTGATGTTGGTGATAGGCTATCGAGTTGAGAATGATATAGGCTATCGAGTTGATTGTTGTTGGTGATAGGCTATCGAGTTGAGTTGTTGTTGGTGATAGGCTATCGAGTTTGAGTTGTTGTTGGTGATAGGCTATCGAGTTGAGTTGTTGTTGGTGATAGGCTATCGAGTTGAGTTGTTGTTTGGTGATAGGCTATCGAGTTGAGTTGTTGTTGGTGATAGGCTATCGAGTTGAGTTGTTTGTTGGTGATAGGCTATCGAGTTGAGTTGTTGTTGGTGATAGGCTATCGAGTGAGTTGTTGTTTGGTGATAGGCTATCGAGTTGAGTTGTTGTTGGTGATAGGCTATCGAGTTGAGTTGTTGTTGGTGATAGGCTATCGAGTTGAGTTG
>NW_019948470.1:3515-10538 GCF_002910315.2 Salvelinus sp. IW2-2015
GAAATGTCCGTTTTGCGTCAGGCTGCCATGGCTCTCTGCAGTCCTGATGAACATCACAGGTGATTGAAAGCAGACGAGTTGCGGATCTGGACACACAAGGAGAGCTGCTGTAAGTCCTGCCTCTCTAAGCTTCTGCTTTTCTTTTCTGTCTGACTTTCTCTGGCAATGATTTCTCATTGGTTGTTGTTTGGGGTTTGGGGGAAAAAGCAGCATTGTAATTCAAAATTATTTCTAACATCTATGATACTATAACCTTTTAAAATGGATTATAATGAAGGTTGTTATAGAGGGTAATGTCTGTCTCTCCCTCCTTCAGATTGAGATAGACCTGGGGAAGAAATGCTGGTACCACTCCGTGTTTCGCCTGTCATCCTCGGGCAGCAGACGTCAGAGAGCACCCTCCTCATGAAGCTTGCATCTGTGGAATCATCTCCAGAGACGCCTCACAAAACTCACCACGCTGGAAAGTAAGTTTGATCCAGGCTGACCGGACAGAACAGGAGGGATTCAACCATTGGCATTGTCAGACTGTGTAACTCTGTTGTTAAATTCACTGCCTGTGTGTGTCCTAACTCTTCTCCTCCATCTCCTCAACTGAAATGTCCGCTACTGTCCATGGAGCAGAACCGTCAGATGCAAGAGATCTTCTTTTGATCCCCCATCCTGTTTCCTGAACTGCAGGCCTTGGAGCTAGTAGCTACCTGCTAACCCAGGACCGCCTGGCAATCCCCATCCTACCCCTCACAGGCCCCAATTTGCCCCAGTGCCCCACCCACTGGCCGGAAACCTCCAGTGATGGCCCAGGCCTGTATACTCTGCTCGTCTTGCCGTCACAGTCTAGTGTACAGAGAGCTGATGTGGATGGCCCATCAAACCGACTTTACCATAAGAGGAGACAGAGAGGAGTGGTCCGGCTGAGGACGAAGGAAACAACTAAAAGGATTGTTCATTCATGAACTCGTATCATTTGCAGCTGCCTGTGAACCTTATTCTACTCTTTTTCTTTAAGGATGTGATGAGGCGTTTAGCTTTCTTTTGTGGATGTTGATAGGCTATCGAGTTGATGTTGATAGGCCTATCGAGTTGATGTTGATAGGCTATCGAGTTGATGATGAATGATGAGTCTATCAGAGTTGATGATGATGATAGGCTATCGAGTTTGATGATGATGATTAAGGCTATCGAGTTGATGAGATGATAGGCTTCGATTGGATGATATGATAGGCTATCGAGTTGATGATGATGATAGGCTATCGAGTTGATGATGATGATAGGCTATCGAGTTGATGATGATGATAGGCTATCGGGGTTGATGATGATGATAGGCTTTCGGGTGATGATGATAGAATTGATAGGCTATCAAGATTGTGTTTGATGATGATGATAGCATCAAGTTGTGTTGATGATGATGATACCCATTCAAAGTGTGTTTGATGATGATGATAGCCATCAATTGTGTGATGATGATTGATAGGCTATCAAGTTTGTGTGATGGGTGGATATGCTACTCGAGTGATGTGGTGATAGGCTATCGAGTTGATGTTGGTGACTGGCTATGAGTTGAATGTTGGTGATAGGCTATCGAGTTGGGATGTTGGTGATAGGCTATCGAGTTATTGTTGTTGGGGATAGGCTTCGAGTTGAGTTTGTTGTTGCGTGATAGGCTATGAGTTGAGTTGTTGTTGGTTGCTAGGCTATCGAGTTGAGTTGTTGTTGGTGATAGGCTCTCGGTTTGAGTTGTTGTTGTGATAGGCTATGAGTTGAGTTGTTTGTTGGTGAATAGGCTATCGAGTTGAGTTGTGTGTTGGTGATAGGCTATCGAGTTTGAGTTGTTGTTGGTGATAGGCTATCGAGTTGAGTTTGTTGTTGGTGATAGGCTATCGAGTTGAGTTGTTGTTGGTGATAGGCTATCGAGTTTGAGTTGTTGTTGGTGATAGCTATCGGTTGAGTTTGTTGTTGGTGGATAGGCTATCGAGTTGAGTTGTGTTGTTGGTGATAGGCTTGTGTTGACGTTGTTGTTGTGATAGGCTATGAGTTGAGTTGTTTGTTTGGTGATACGGCTTATCGAGTTTGAGTGTTTGTTGGTGACTGGCTATCGAGTGCGTTTGTTGTTGGTGTAGGCTATCCGAGTTGAGTTGTTTGTTGGTGATAGGCTATCGTAGTTTGAGTTGTTTGTTGGTGATAGGCTATTCGAGTTGAGTTTGATGTTGGTGATAGGCTATCGAGTTGATGTTGGTGATAGGCTATCGTGTTGATGTTGGTGATAGGCCATCGAAGTTTGATGTTTGGTGTAGGCTATCGTGTTGATGTTGGTGATCAGGCTATGCGAGTTGATTGTTGTTGGTGATTAGGCCTATCGAGTTTGGAGTTTGTTGTTTGGTGATAGCTATCGAGTTGAGTTGATGTTGGTGCATAGGGCTATCGAGTTTGGATGTTGGTGATAGGCTATGTGTTTTAGGTTGATGTTCATAGCTGTCGAGTTTGATGTTAATCTTGATGATGATAGCCCTTTCGAGTTGAGTTGATAGCTAGGGTGTTGAGTTGTAGAGTTTTTTGGATGACGCTCTGTTCCTTTTTTTCTATCTACTCCATCTGTAGGCTTTCCTCAGTACAGCAGAATGCTCTCTTCCACTGTAGGCTTTCCTCAGTACACGACAGAATGCTCTCTCCATCTGTAGGCTTTCCTCAGTACACAGAATGGGGTCTTTAGAATGATTTAATGGACTGTTAGAGGGGTGATGTGCGAGTTATATTTAATTTTTTAGAAGTTGTCTGAATTTCCAGGAGAAGTATTTTAAACTTCTATATTACAGAGGTAAACAGCTAAGGGCCTCTGAGAAAATTATTAACATAAGATTTGTATTGAGCAGGTTTGTGATAGGCGGTGACCGGGGTTACAAGTTTGTGAATGGAACACTGATTGTAAAAATTTTGCAACATTTCTCTTTCTATGGCGATTGATGAATAAGGCCCTGATTGGCTGAAAGGTCACTTTGGGTTCAGTAATGTATCAGTGTGTGATCGTGGGAGGTCGAGGGTCAATTGGCTGATTTTGATTTTGCAACTGTCCATAACATTTTCCTGAAGAGGAAGCCATGTTTTCTAGGCCGACGTATTAACAAAAACAAATGATACTACTGTGAAGTCTGCCCTGTTTTTATTTCTCATCGCTAGAATCAAGTCTCTGTAAAATAGTGAAACCACAATAACATAATACATTTGATGAAATATACATTATGGCCACACATATAGCAACATCAGGTATTGGGTTGGATCCATGATCAAATCCTTCTCCGTTTTTTCGCGACACGAATGTCATACAGCCCATGATGGAATGGTGATGTCATACCAGCCCATGGAATGGTGATGTCATACCAGCCCATGGAATGGTGATGTCATACCAGCCCATGGAATGGTGATGTCAGCGAGTTCTGCACCACCATCTCTTTAACAGCTGACACATGGTAGCAGTCAGCCATTTGCACTGATCTACAGTCAGAATGAATGATGGAAGCAGGTATTTTTTTTAAGCAGGTCTAGTTTTATATTATGATTTGTGTGTGCGCACACGTGTTTGTTTTGTGTTTGGTTGATTTTACATTTGGTTTACTGCTTTTGGCTGACAATCATTCATCTTCTTTCCCAGATTGACAGAATACACTAAGGTCTGTTATGGCTTCTTCATGGGTTCTTTTTTCAGTAGTCAGAGTTCTTGTGTGATAGGTTGGCCTTTTACCTGCTTCTCTGTCTTTATTAAAGTTGTATTGTACATATTTATTCTCTAACATGTTTCATATTATACTTGCATCTTAAAATGGAATAAAAACTTTATACTCCAACTCTGTTTTTATGTTTGTGGAAAGTATTAGAATTTGGTTGGTTTTGGTTAGCTGCAGAAAGATGGACCGTTAGAGCCAATATTAGCCACTGATGTTGACTCGCATGCTCTTCCTGCTGATGCCACCAGATGGCGACATTACCATACTAGGTGACTTCTACATACTAAACATTTAACTAGGCAAATCAGTTAAGAACAAATTCTTATTTACAATGACGGCCTACCAGCCTGAGAATTTAAGTTGCAGAAATGTCTCCTACTGGGCTAGCTGTATTCACTTCACGCAAACAACTGTCCTCCTGTTGACTTTAACTAGTGTGTGTTATAGTTGTATGCAAGTCATTCTGTAAGCCGCCTACAATGAATGCTTGAAATCCAAGCAGTGAAGTTTGCATGTGTAGAGTCTCCGACACACACAAGCATGAGTTAATATCTTTCATCATCAACCCACACTCAGAGTCTCCTACATACAGAGCAGCAACACACACAAGAATGAGTTAATATCTTTCATCATCAACCCACACTCAGAGTCTCCTACATACAGAGCAGCAACACACACAAGCATGAGTTAATATCTTTCATCATCAACCCACACTCAGAAGACAGTCACCTATGTGACCTGTGAAGTTATATTAAGCTCTGGTTTATATAATATTGTTAGATGGAGGTTGGTGAGTCAGAGGGAGAGATGGTGTTTGGCTTGACCCCCTCCTGGGAACACACACACATCAAGTCTAAAACAGGACTGTTTGCTAACTGCTCAAATCATGAACCTGGCTATTACACAAGTCAAATATGCTTGAGAGTGGGTGAGAGGACGGCTCATAATGGCTGGGATGGAGTGGTATCAAACAAATGAAAACCATGGGTTTGAGAGTTTGATACCATTCCATGGATTCCTTTCCAGCCGTTACTATGAGCCGTCCTCCCCAATTAAGGTGCCACCAGCCTCCTGTGGTACACACACACACACACATTTTTACATTTGCATTCTAAAAGAAAACTGGGCATTTGTTCTGTGTGTCCAGCACTCAACTTCACAACACCGCCCAGGGCAGCCACTCCCCTTCTCTACAGCCTACCTTGGCTGACTCACATAGAAAGACCTGTTCCTTACGCTAACAAATATCCTCCTTTTTCCATCTGGGCTGACCTTTGACCTCTAATGTCCAAACTCAGGAAGGAGGTATGTTGGGGCCAGGGTTGGACAAGGGAGTGAAGGGCGTTGGGGTTGTACAGGGGAGTGACAGGGTGTGTGGTGATAAGGATCCAAGGCCGAGACATACTAAAGGGTATTTTCCCAGCAGCTTCCTCCAGTCTAGTTCACAGAAAACTAACCTATCAGTTAATAGTCTCCTTCACAAGAGATATTGGGAGAATCTCAGTTTCATACTCCTTGTGTCCTCTCTCCTCGCCTCCTCAAAACCTTATTGGACGAATAAGCCAGGGATCCCTCCCCTCTGACCTTCTCCTCCAATGGGGTTTGAGAAGGAGAAGAGCAGGAAAGGAGTGGTCCAGTCCTGCACACAACAGATAGGTATTTAAAGTCCCAGGAGGATGGGAGAAAGGTAACCAAGACTGAGCTAAATGTAGTACACGACTCTAGGGTTACAGGGCTCAGTGTAGTATAGTATAGCACATTACATTACAGTATAGCGTAGTATAGCATACCAGTGTGTTACTACAAGTTGTAGCTATAATAGGCTGTGCTTTTGTTGGTATTTCTAACGTAAAGAAAATTGCCATCACACCACTTGATAAATGTTTATTATATAAATGCAGAAGCAACATATATATAATGTGTATATACACTACACTACTACACTACTGTTCAAAAGTTTGGGGTCACTTACAGTGGGGAGAACAAGTATTTAAAACACTGCCGATTATGCAGGTTTTCCTACTTACAAAGCATGTAGAGGTCTGTAATTTTTATCATAGGTACACTTCAACTGTGAGAGACGGAATCTAAAACAAAGATGAAAATACCAGTGAGGGAGAAATCACATGGTGTGTGTATGGATTTATACATAATGTGTATATTTGCTTATGGTTCTTTAGAATTGCCCATGACATAAGTTATTTGATACATCAGAAAAGCAGAAAACTTAATATTGGTACAAAACCTTTTGTTTGCAATTACACAGATCATACGTTTCCCTGTAGTTCTGACCAGGTTTGGCACCACACTGCAGCAGGGTTTGGCCCACTCCTCCAATACAGAACTTCTCCAATCCTTCAGGTTCGGGGCTGTCGCTGGGCAATACGAGACTTCAGCTCCCTCCAAAGATTTTCTATGGGTTCAGGTCTGGAGACTGGCTAGGCCACTCCAGGACCTTGAGAGCTTCTTACGAGAGCCACTAACTATTGCCCTGGCTGTGTTTTTGGGTCGTTGTCATGCGTGAAGACCCAGCCACGGACCCATCTTCACATGCTCTACTGAGGAAAGGAGGTTGTTGGGCCACAAGATCTCGCCCAGATATACATGGCCCCATCCATCTCCCCTCTAATTTACGTTTGCACGATCTGTCCCCATATACCACCATGCGCTAATCCCCAAAAGAATGATGTTCCCACCTCCATGCTTACACGGTTGGATGTGTTCTGGGGTTGTACTCATCCTTCCTTCGTTCCCTCCAAACACCGCGAGTGGAGTTGAGACCTAAAAAGCTGCGGTATTTTTTCTCATCAGACCCACATGACCTTCTCCCATTCCTCCTCTGGATCACCAGATGGTCTATGGCAAATACTATGCGAGACGGCACTGTGACGATGCCCTTGGCTTTGAGCAGGGGGACCTGCGTGCCGCTGCAGATTTATCCATTGGATGCTCAGGTGGTGTCACTTAATGGCTTCTCATTTGATCGTACTGTGTCCCAGCTCTCTTCAGGTCATGACCAGGTCCTGCCGTTATGTAGTTCTGGGCTGATCCGCTCACATCCTCATGATCATTGATTGCCCCGACGATCGACAGGTGCAGATATCTTGCATGGCGACCCCAGACCCGAGGGGATTGACCGTCATTCTTGAACTTCTTCCATTTTCTAATAATTGCGCCAACAGTTGTTGCCTTCTACCAAGCTGCTTGCCTATGTCCTGTAGCCCATCCCAGCCTTGTGCAGGTCTACAATTTTATCCTGATGTCCTTACACAGCTCTCTGGTGCTTGGCCAATGGAACGGTTGG